>NC_139222.1:173459604-173605701 GCF_055691185.1 Crinia signifera | reverse complement strand
TTTAGAGAATTTGCAACCCAACTGAGGTTGCGAATAAATTTGCAAAGAAATATCCATACACCTAGTTTTAGTGACAGGAAGCCTGAATGGCATTTTCAGGATGTCTTTGTCAATACGTAGGCGGGCCAAGGAAATTTTGGGGTGGCTCTCTGACTTCAGAGATGACCTCTTCCAGCCTGTTGCTTTAGCAGTGAAAGCCCTAGAAGTACTCTTTGATGTTCTCAGATTGCGTAGCAATTTGCGATGGGCGTTCTTGTGTAAAATGTCCAATGAACATTCCAGTAAGTCATCGCAAAACTGCACTTTTATATGTGCATATTATTGTTGTGTGTGTGTGTGTAGCTATCCTTCCTGAACGCTGTTCTATTTGGCAGTTATAGTGTTTACTTGGTTACCAATGATAATCGGATGTCTAACCACAGATAATGCTCTGTGGCAGGATACTGTAAGCACAATTCTTCCAGTTCTCATTTCTCTGACGTTTCACTGTAAAAAGGGTTTTTCTCAGAATGTAAGATCTGTTTGGTTCTTTGTCAGGCTGTGTGTGAGGAGAGCTTGTGACCTCAAACACCCAAAGCACTGTTGCCAAATGCTGATAGTTGTTTGACTAAATAAATGAAATTAAAATATGTGAGATAGGACTCTATTGGATACTGCTGGGGATAAGAAACTTGCTGTTCTCGGTTATCGTTATCCCCACGTCGTAATTTCATAATTTCCAACTCCAGTTCACACATATGCCCGTATACATAAGGTGCGATTCAGGGTCACTTTCAATTCGATTGATCCCAGCAGTCATAAAACTGATGCCAGCATTTCGATGGTGAAAATCTTGACAGGAGCTGGATAATTATACTTACCCTCACCCCTTACCTAATGCCTAACCCTCCACGTTGCAGGAGAATACTAACCCTCCCACATTGGTGCCTAACCTTATCTCCCCCCACCCCCTTATGTTTTCCTAAACCCACCCCCTACTTAACCCTACCTGTCTGGCCATACTAATGATCGGGTTGGTAGCTATCAGGGTTCTTCCATCAGCATCTCTGGCATTGTAGGGGATTCCAGTGCTGGTATTTCCACAGCCGTTGTGGTGACTACTTCCCCAGACAAGGGTTATCTGTTTCTTTTAGTAGATCAGTATTTGCTGTGAAAAAAAAAATGTATTTAAAAATTAACAAATATATCGCAGGTTGATTTGACTCAACCAATTTTCTGTCTGTGTAATATAGCTCAAATTTTCATGTCTGAGACGTGGTTGAGCTTACTTTTGCCATGATGCATGATTCGGGATGAAAGAATGCAGACATAGTTTCGACATCATTTCTAAAAAAAAAAAGTGTATTTGATAGATTGGTACTTATATGTTAGTTGGGCTCCCACTATAGCTAGTACACTCATACCCTCACTATCCATGTCGGCATGGAGTTGATTTTCTATAGTGCAGCGAGCCACCGAGCCCGAAGCATGGTGAGGGGACGCGGAAAACTAAGCAAATAGCTTAGTGGGCGCCCAATAAACATATAAGTACCGATAGATTTTTCATAAATTTCTGTCCAACAGATTTAATTCTTAAACTCTTGCTTATAGACTATATGTTTTGAAATGGGTGCGCTTTAAAAAAAACTGCAGCCAATCACATTATCAGAATGCGCATTCAGTATAGAGTGTTATTGTCTCATATCCAGAGATGGGTAGGCTTATCTTGTGTGTGGCTGCACCCTGTCCACCTGTATATGTTTGTAGGGAAAAGTTACAGTGTGAAAAAAAAACAGATGGATGTCCTCAAGATATGTAAGCTGTTCTTTACAGAGGCAGCGGCTGGCTGGAAGGTCCTTTCAGTGAACAGATAGAACAGACCCTGTAATGTGATTTAACCCTCAGCAGCGGAAATGTCCCTCTCCACAAGGGCAGACTCTTCATTCACTAGCCATTAAATCTGCATAACGAAAACAGAGAATGACAGCAGAAGGAAACACTTCAAAGGGATAGCAATTCATGGCAACAGGAAGATCGCATAAGAACAAAATTAATTTACAGATTTGTAGAATAAAAATCAGAAGTAGAAAGTTTTTATTATATCATGGAGGTGTTTACTTAGCATTTGGGTATGTGGTCATTAAGGCGCCAGTGTCTGTGTCGACATACAATAGGTTGATACATGGAAATGGTCGACATGGGCAAAAGGTTGACAGATAAAAAGTTGACTCCAGTTTTTCATTCTTATTTTTTAACCTTTTGCCTTTTGTCAACCTTTTGCTTCTGTCAACCTTTTGACCATGTCGAATTACTGTATTGTGTCGATATATTACCTGTCAACCAATAGTGGTCGACCTATTGACTGTCAACATAATGACCCATACTAGAACATTTGGATTACTTTGTCATCAATATCTAGTCAAATATACGGCCCTGAGGCTTGAGCATAGCTTTCAACTTGGAGCTTCCATAGATAAGGAACCCCAAGTTCCTATGGCACGTTTAGCCTGTAAAGGGAAGATGTCCTTCTGTAGATGGGCATAGCCTCGTGCTACAAACCATTGTTCTGCATTTTGGAGGCACACACAGCACTTTATGAGCAGCTGGGAAGCTCCTGGATCACCTCCCCGAACTGTACAGAGTTCCTGGCTACACGGTTGGAGCAGCAGTGATGCCACCTCCCTGGACATTTAAATTAGACCCACTGTTACACTTGCCATCAACCCTACATAATTGATGGATGCAACAAATAGATGGCCAATGGCCACCCATATTGTAGGGCAGCTGTATTTACATAGAGACAGTCCCATATGGACCAGGCACCATCCTGTCTCTGCATTGTCTCCTTCTTCTGATAAGTGGGTGGGGCCCCAAACCAGGGAATTTGGCCAGCACACAAGCAATCCCTTGTCAGACAGTGTATGTATGGAAGTGTAGAAATATGCTCCGGTGTGGGGACGGCTCCCCCAGCACCAGAGCAGGAGGAGGCATGCCCCGATCTGGTCCTAGCCGGCGCTGGGACCGGGTGCTCAACCACTGCAATGGAGGCATTGCAGCGTTTGGCGTGGCTCCCCGTGCTCGGCCCCACTCGGGCTGCTGAGGCAGAGGTCCCACATCTTGAAAATAACACCCTTCGGAAGCCAATCCCGGGTTTCAAAAGGAGAAGCCTGCCACGAGGAGGGAAGTTTGGCTGTGGAGAGTAAAAGACAGGAGTAGGCCACGTGGATGCCACCGGAGACAGAAGCAGCTCCAAAAGGGTTTGAGCACTAGGCCCGTGGCGCATGTTCAGGCCCTTCTGGCCTGTGGGGACAGTAGTCGAGCCCCCTTGGCCCGTGGCCAAGTATAGTTTGACCCTCCTGGTCCATGGGCAGGAGGTCTGGAGCCAACAATAGACCACCAGGGTTTGGGCACCGGGCCCGGGGAGTCTGTTCAGGCCATCTTGGTCTGTGGGAACAGTAGGCAGGCCTTTACGGCCCAGGGCCATTGACAGTTGGGTCCTCCTGACCTGTGGGCCCTGGGTCCAGGGCCACCAGTCTTGAGGCCTAGTCAAATGGGGCACAGGCCAATAGCAGCAGATAGCCAGGCAGCAGGCCCATGGGAGCAGGTACTGCCACGTGGTTACTGTGGTGTTGCTGGGAGCAGCCAGAGGGAGGTAAGCCCTCCCTAGTGTTTTTTGTCCAGTTTCTTTCTGGTCCGTTCACTGTGTTTTAACCCATGCATTCGTGTCCCTGTGCAAGGTGTGTTCTTCACAGGTCGGGAGTTTGTGGCCCCAGGTTGCGCTGGCATTGGGCCCCAGGTTGCGCGGGTGTTGGGCCCTAGGTTGCAGGGCTTTGCATCCCAGGTTTTGCGTGGTGCTAGACAGCAGGTATCTCTTGCTCTGGTGCTAGGCTGCTGGTTTTGCGTGGCACTAGGCCACAGGTTTTGAAGGGTTAGGCCGCAGGTGATTTTACGTATTGATCTTCCCTAGGAAGCAGGAGGTTACTTGTGCTTATTTCCAGGGGCCAGTACCAGGACCCTCAACGAATTCAGGGACCTGTAGACAGCTGGTGAGTATAATCCGTGTTGTGTCCATTTGTTCTGTTGTGCGTGCTCCTTTCCGTCCCCTGGAGCGTTTCCCCAGCCGTGTTCCACCAGTGTGTGTAACCAGTCTGAGGCCAGTATTGCCTGTGATGACCATCCGCTCCCCCCATAGTGGGACTCCCCTCCCCCGTTTCTTCTACAGGTAACGTTGCATCGTAGTCCTGCGAAGCAAGATAGAAGTACCGGGACCATCGTCGGCCCGAAGGTGAGCGATGCAGGACAGCGAGGTGAGTACGCTCAGCGATTGGTGCGCGTAGGCCCCGCCCTCGTGCCTCTTACATATGTATGGGTATATGGGTGTGCAGGCTTCAAGGCAGTCCTCCTTTGAGTTGGGGGAAAAGGTGCAGGCTGCATATCTAAGCAGCCGATGGTAAGGGAAAAGGCTCCAGCTCTTCTGTGGTGTGGGGGAAAGGGGGTTGGAGCTGGTCAGACACTAAATGAGCATATTTTCAGAAATGAGCATATCAGAAGGGAGGCATGATGCATTGATTAAAAAAATTGTGACCATATTGTAGGAGAATTGACAATGTTTCTCATTTGGTAATTTTTCTTGATAAATATGCCCTTCAGTAGTTAACATAAATTATTATAACTTTTTTTTACTGAATGGGCATAGCCATATTATCCACAAAATATCTATAAATAAGCATTTACAATTTCATTGTTATGATCCCTAGCTGATAACACCTTCCATTCATTAAAAAATAAATCTTACCTCTTCATATATCATAATATAATAAAAGTCTAACCCTGCTCCTCTCCTCTACACTGGGCCAGTATCCACTAGATGGGGCCCGACAGCTCAGACGCACACACATCTCACCATGACAGTGCCTGGCTCCCAGTTTATGTGTGTATGTGTGTGTGTAAATAAATATTATAACCATTTTATAATATGGTTTTGTAATATATTCCCTATTTCTTATAAACAGGAAAAGTAATTTATATAATACAGGAAGTGCACAAGCACAATTTTTTTACATGACCTGAAAGTCCCTTTGAAAATAAACACAGTATTAAACCTGTAAACTACTGAAAGAATTGTAATATTTTTCATAATTGTAACAGAATTACTACTTTAATATTGAACGGTTATGCTAGATATTCTGCAATTAATGATGGTCTTTAACTAATGCAGCAAAGTCTGACACAATTTACAGCACTGCCTACAGTTTGTTACTTAGTACTGCACATCCATGGGGAACACCTGAGGTACTGTATTGTTTTTTTGTCTAAAAGGTGCATTGTAAGCACTGTTTAACTCAACCCAATGCATATATATTTTTTAAAATAAGTTCTCATTCATCACCACGTACAAAGGGATGCAGTTAAAATCCCGGCGGTCGGGATCCCGGCATTCAGAATCCCGACGCCGGAATCCCGACCGCCGAAATCCCGACACATTCTCCCTCCGTGGGTGTCCACGACACCCCTGGAGGGAGAATAAATTCGGGCCCGCTGCGTGGCGAGCGCAGCGAGCCCGCAAGGGGGGGCGATCCACGTCCCCCCCCTTGTCGGCATTTCGGCTGTCGGGATTCCGGCGTCGGGATTCTGAACGCCGGGATCCCGACCGCCGGGATTCAATACTGAATCCCATACAAAACACTCTTTAAAAACTTAACGTATGTTTTTAGGTGACACAATGTGTTCCCACTCTGTCAGTAAAGAAAGACTCTTCTATATACAGTAGGATTGAAATGTCCTGTAGTGACACATACTGTATCCCAGTTCTAGAACTTTGTATCATTTTGTACAAGCTTGTCCTTACCAAGAATGAGATCACTGCCAGATGTTAGTTGGGAGAGATGTCCAGGGGTCATTAACCTCACAAATTCAGTACTATAAAGCTATTGTTTTATTCAGCTGTTACTTGTAAGCCACCCCCAAGTATCACCTGCAAGGTGGAAGAACTGCACAAGTGGTCTCCAGCGTCTAGTTTATATATCGCTCTTGCCTTGTTAGAAAAGTACTTTTCTTCATCTTTCTCTTTCCTGATGGTTAAAATGACATCACATTACTCTTAATCAGGGCTGTCTCTATGTATAGGCTTATTAGGTAACTGCTAAAGAGCCCAATGGTCCTAAGGCCTCTACCCTGTAGCTTGCTGCCACAGCCAGTGATGGCTGCCACCCCAAGGCCCTGTAGTTTGCAATGCAGATGTGGCTAGTAAGAGATTAGTCACAGTGTACAGCCTCTTTGTGCACACCCACACCCACACCCATGCAGTTCCCATGTGGCTTTGAGATGGCAGGTTGTGCTGTTCTTCCCTCAATTTGTCCTGATTGCAGTAGTCTGCAGGTTAGGTGGCACTTGTATAAATAAACTGCATTCGATAAAGTTATAAAGTTACCTGCCTTTGATGGACATCTTAAGCTTCAGGGTTAAAACAGAATCAGAAGTAATGCACACAGTCATAGTGTGAGGGAGGGGAGCAGCAGATATGCAACAGTATGTGGGTGGTGGGATAAGCAAAAGCTATATAATACAGTCAGGGGAAGAAGGGGGGGGGGGGAGAGTCAGCCATGCAAGAGTCGTGGGGGTGGAGAAGAGCAGCAGTGCATTCATTTAAAGTAAGGGCCCACTGGGCAGGTGCTGTGGGCCCCACAATTTTAGGGGCCATTTAGACCGGGGAGGGGGGGGGGCGTACCTAATATGCATGTTCTTTTGAATGCGTTCCTAGATTCAAAATACAGCATTTGCCCGTGTGTGAAGAGGCATAATTGGTAGTTCTGATAGAAATATTTTCAAGGGAGGAATTTTAAAGAGCACCAATATCCAAACATAATAGGAAATTGTTTTACTCTCTGTGTCTGTGTTGAGAAACTGTTGGATATGTACATAATGAGGTAATATATTGAAACCGGTTCCCAAATTTCTGTCAGTGACTCATTAGGTAAACAGAGCCGATTTCTACAGTAAGAGAGATCCCAGATGAGCAGATAACACCCCCACACCCATTCTGCTGAACATGTGTGGATTATTCCATGACTCTGCTGTGTGTGGTTATGGGGTTCCACATTTACTCTGGCCTATTGTGTTACAAAACAAGGATATTATCAGTCTTTAGCTAGAGAAGGAACTTTTTTTTTTCTTCTGGACTTCTTGGCAGAACACGTGCACAAGAGCATATGGCAATTATTGCAGTTCCTTGAGGAAACAAGGTTGCTGTATATTTGACCACGCTAAATTACCTATTTAAGTTTAAAATATAAAATCCTGTAATGCATGTGGTCACCTCTGTCTCCAGGCCCCCTCTGCTTTTCGCTGAACCCTCTCACTTCTTCATGGCTCCTTTTAGCCCTCCTCCCCTCTGCATCCATATTTCATCTGTGAAAAAGTGTGTGCGCGTGGTGCGCAATAAACAGCAGCTGGCACAGGGTTGTCAGACCCCAAATTCAAAGGTTAATAAAGAAAAGGATGTGCCAGCGCTGGCTGTACCAATAAATGGATCAGACGGTTCTCAGAAAATATAACAATTTTAATAATTATATAACACAAATAAAATACAATATATATAAATCTATTATGGTAGGTTGTGAATCATTAGACTGAGAGTCCAATTTATATTGTTTAAAAACATATATCACCGGGATATTTATGAACTTGGTGGTGGATCATATATTGCTGACACATTTTTTATATTACCATCCTGATTGGTCTGGTCGATAATTGGATGTATGGAGACGAAAGTGAGTAATGGTCCTCAGTTGCCCTATATTTTCAAAGGCTCACGGTTCCCACTTTGTGCAGTCCTCCTCTTATTTTGCTGGATGAAATTAGGTATCATGCGGTTATCCCAAAAGAGATTGGTCCAGATGTTGATATCGAGGGACGTCCGTGGGTGGGTTGGACAAGTCACTGTGTCATCAGAGATGGTGTCAGCAAGCCAGTTTAATGGAGCTCAATGCGTTTCATCGGAAAGTTGTGCATCCGGCTTCCTTTTTTATATTGTATTTTATTTGTGTTTTATAATTATTAAAATTGGTATATTTTCTGGCATTCATCTGATCCATTTATTGGTACAGCCAGTGCTGGCACATCCTTTTCTATATTTCGTCTGTGGCTGGTCTCCCACTCCTACGCATGTCCCTTCTCCTTTGGGACACATACCCTGGCTTACACTACATGTGTATTGGGATGGGTCAGACCTTCTACAATTGTTATATAGATACTGAACCGCTGCAGCACAGATTAATCTACTAGCCAAACTTTAGCAGTTTAGAGTACCCATATTTCAGTATAATGTTATGTATTCTTGTTTGTGAGGCCCATATGATATCAGCTGCTGATATATGCCTAGGGTTACCACCTTTTTGTTGAGAGATTCCCGGTCAGTGACCCGCCCCTTGACACACCACCAGCCCACCCACTGCCCCGCCACTGTCCCACCCCCAGCTTTGCCCTTTGACCCGCCTTATGTTGATTTTTTTTTTTTAACCTTTGCTTCAATTTCATTCTTGATTTTGCATACCATAATGCTAGTTACATGTTACATCATACACAGTAATGCCCATTAAACGTTATGGCACACTGTGATGCCCATTACATGTTACGCCATACACCGCAATGCCCATGACATGATATGCCATGACTGAAAAAGTTTTTTATGAGGAGGACCAAGAAATAAAGTGCGCACCGCAGGCGCGCACCCAAAAATTTCAACATAATGCCGATTACACGTCACACACCCATTACATAGTATACAAAATGCCATAGTATACCACATGCCATAATGCCCATTACATGTTATGCCACACACCATGATGCCCATTACACATTATGCTTATTACTTGTTATGCCAGGACTCAATTTTCTAAGATAGGGACAACACGGACACCTTAATGCCGATTACACATCACACATCCATTACATAGTATACCACATGCCATAATGCCCATTATATGTTATGCCACACACCGTGATGCCCATTAAACATATGCCACACACCGTTATGCCCATTAAACATATGCCTCACACAGAGTTGCTCATAATACAAATGCCACACACAGATGCACATTAGATATGCCACATACCATTATACATATGCCATAGACCATTACAGACATGCCACAACCCATGATGCCCATTATACATATGCCACACATTGCGATTTTATATTGCAAAAATAAAATGGAAAGTGTGCAGGATTATCAGCAGAGCCAGTACCTTGAACTTCAAGCAGCATACCCAGCTCAGCCTCTGTTTATCACACTTTCAACTTCATCTAGCAGCACTGCACTGAATGTACCTGTGACTCGGAGTGCAGAGGTCAGACAGTGCCAGTGTAATTATTCTGACAGGTCAGTCACAGCAGGCAGCCAGATTTAGAACCAGGCACTCACCACGGTGTTCCCGGAGCTGGAGGTGAGGTGTGTGTGTCTCCGACTGAGACTCACGCAGTGCTGAACGCGTGCAACCCGCCGGTGGAGGAGCTCGGGAGGAGGTGGAGTCAATGACGAACACACACTGTCTGTGTGTGTCCGTCCCGTCTCCCTCCTCCAAGCGAGCGCCGCGGCGGAGTGACTGACAGTGTCACTCATGACACTGCGCCGCCCCCCGCTGCCTCCTTTGTCACGATCATGGCCGCCCGGCGCCGCTGCACACCATCATAACAAGTGGAGGGACGGACAGCGGTGCGTGCGTGCTGGGCCGGCTGGACAGGAGGATCATTCCCGGACTATGTATAGTCCGGGGAAGCCACCCGTCCGGACTCCGGACGCCGGTCTAAATTACCTGACTGTCCGGAGTAATGCCGTGCTGGTCTTAGTAGTGTTTGTTTTTTGAAGGTTTTGGTAAAGGCCCCCATACGTTAGACTGACATATACTTAGGGACTGATTTCCCTGCCACCTCCTTGGGAGGGCTCACATATGATTTAGCACTTGATGTGTAATTTTTTTACATGTGATAAAAAGCGTGCGATTTATTGCATGTTACTCCATGCCCTTGCTTGATTGTTTGATTACTTTGATGTAGTCACCATACCCAATAAAAATCCACTTCTTTTGGATCGGAGTTGAGTGGATAATTAAGAAAACCAGATTTGCAACAGATCATCATTTCAACTAAAATGATTTCACTTGATAGCTTGTGTAGCGGTCTGGCCGTTTAGCATGACCATCAGGCTTCCTACAGCTTGGTCATGCTTACTGAATGTGTTATCTAACCTTTTGCATCTTGTTATCAGTTTCTTTTAGTGTCTTTCACAAGAGAACAATGAATTAATATTTTCACACAAATTTACTAACAGTCTGTTGCCAGGAGACAAGCTCTGATAAGAGCCCGTCCTGGTTAAGAGAGGGAAGCAGTGTGATGGCATAATTCTATAACACTGCTTCCTGGTTTGGGTGCCCTAAGCCATGTTGACCTATGGCCTTTCGACCAATAGTGTTCAACCTTATTACTGTCGACCTTATGACCCATACTTCCCTTACACACACACCGCAGTATACTGCAGGTGGGGCATCGGGAGGCTGCCAGAAACATGGGACTGCCCATCCAAATTGGGGGAGTTGATTCGGGATAAAGCTATTTTGTATGTTTAAGAAGAACATTGTCCAGTCTGCATATGTCATTAAACTAAATTAATTTTAAAAAATACATGTAAATGTGATTCAGTTTTCATAAGCTATTATTATTCTGTCAGTTTTATAATTCAACATCTATTAAGGAGCAGTATCCAAGTACCACCCTACTTATATATTCTTTCCCATGCAATATGGAAATCTTTTGATGTATTAGGCGATGCAAAAATGAGGCCTTATGCTTTTTCAGAAATGTGCTCCTGAAGTCAACAGCAGGAACTGTGCAGCAGTACAGTATAAAACATCATAATTATATTCCAAACTTCAAATTACTGCACTCGAATAATAGTTCTGATTCGGTAAATGATCAGTCCATTTTGGGTAAAGTTCTGGGATAAACCATGTATTTTGAAAAAATTAAAATGAACACCTAAAAAATTGTATAAAACAATATGTAGAAGAATAAAGAGGCATATTTATCTCAATCTGCATCACAGGGCATGTAATGCTGTGTACGCACGGTGCAATGTTGCTTGCAATTCGATTGCGATCCAATCGAACGGCAAGCGCAACAAAATTGATTTGCACTATATACTCTGTACTATATAGTCTTGCCTGCATAGTCTATTTCACTGTTCGATTTCCACTAAACGGGAGCGAGCATCGGGATTGAATCTGCATTGAATGGGGCTGAAAACCATTTGATGTCCATTCAATTTCCATTTGATTTTGGTATATAGTCAAAATCAAACCGCGTGTATCAAATCCTGGGCCGTTTTCATTTCTTCCAACTGTAACTCGACAGTCAGAATTCAATGATCTGGCTGTCGAGTGTTGGAAAGTCTATGGATGATCTGGCTGTCGAGTGTCGGAAAGTCTGTGGAGTGGTGAAAACGCATGTCCGTTTCTGACAATACAAATCCGCCTCCACAGGGAGGCAGGTCTGTCTCAGACGAGTCTCCTATGGGATTGAATACTGAATTGACGATATTTCCACTGGCGGAAATATTGGCAGAGATTGAATATTCCCCTAAAATATATTTTATATTTGACATATATGTGCTTTTTTATAGCATAGCAGTGAGTACATAGCAAAGATAAATGGTTAAAAACTGTTATATAGTATTGGTTTCAAATCTGTTCTATGTTAAGAATTTAGAACTATAGTGATAGTTATTGGCCTTACATTTGTTAGAATTGCTGAGCACCTCTTGCTGGAGGGGGAGGTTTGCTGGCTGGGGTGGTAATCAGGATAGACGCATGTTTGTGTAGCCTTATTTATTCAGAATCGGTATAGGTTTGGACGCCAGTTACCGTCGGTAAACAGAAGGCAAACAACAAACCAACATTACAACAGAAGGACTGCATTACAAGGGGATACAGTCATTAGGTCTACACCAACTAGGTCGACAAACATTGGGTCTAGACCACTAGGTCGACAGGCAGCAATGTCAACATTGGTCTAGGTCGACAGGTCATTAGGTCGACACAAGCATTAGGTCGACATGGGCTAGGTTGACGGTCAAAAGGTCGACGTGGGATTTTTCACAGGTTTTTGTGCCGACGGGCAGTATTTCATGCTCTACCATCCTTAGGGCATGGTGGGAGTATAAAATAGTGTGCCGAGTGTAGCGAGGCACCGTGCCCGAAGAGTAACGAGCGAAGCGGTGCACTTCAAACGGTGTCCATGTCGACTGTGTTAACATATGGGTAAAAAATAAACAGTGAAAAACCCCATGTCGACCTTTTAACTGTCAACCTTGCTTGTGTCAACCTAATGCTTGTGTCTACCTAATGTCCTATGGACCTTGACCCATGTCGACCTTGACCCATGTCGACCTAGTGGTGTCAACCCAATGCTTGTCGACCTAGTTGGTGTAGACCTAACAACCCACACCCATTACAAGCACAAACCTCAGGATCAGCATGTGGCCTCTCCTCACTTCTGCTATGAGAATACCTGAACCAGACCCACCACCGCTCTGGTTGAGAACACCGGGCCTGTTCCCAGGCCTACCCTGCATGGGGAGCTGGGGCTGTGAAAGTGCACTATATAAATACAACTTACTTACATTCCTTTAAAATGTGTGCAGGGGGACTAGGGCAGCAGCATTTGGTTTGGGATGGTACAGGCAGTGGGTAACAAGAGCCAGGCAGCAGGGTGTAGAAGCCTGGACATGAGGCAAACTGCAGCCTGTGGTTTATGTAGACACACAAGGCTGATCATTGGTGCATGGATACCGCTATGACTGTCAGAATGGAGCCGGAAACCAGAGGCAACCTGCAGAGAATGCGGTGTCAGTATAATGTAGAGTCATTATCACAGGGCGGCTTTGGGTATTTAAAAAAAAAAAATTCAGATGGCCATTTTCCATTAGTCGGGAAATTAGTTTTGGGAATGTGACCTGGTTACTTAAAAAATGACAATATACAGTGCCTGGAGGTTAATTTTACAATTTCCAATTAATACATTTAGGTGATACAAAGATAATGTGAAAAAAGTGGGAAACGCCCTTTTCACATTGTTTTAGTAGAAATAATGATAAATATGTCCCTAAAACCTAACTATTTAAAAATGTTGGCAGCGGTGCAGACACAGAGAGGGTCGCTGCGTGTGATGTTGATCTCAGTCTGTATGCAGGTTCACTATAGGACATGTTGGGTGTAACCATGTTACAACACTGACAGATTTTTCCCAACACAGGCAGAATTATTAACCCAAAGTATCCTGGAGGCATTCACAGCCCTCTCCATCTGGATTTTAGCGCTGCATCCTTGAATCATTGTTATTTTAAGCACTTTAACCTTCCCCCTTTAATTTGTTCTTGTGACATGACTTAATGATTTCCACACTGAGATTAGAACTGGAAGCTTTGGGTTCTGCAGAAGAGAGCGGACGGGAACAAGTCTGCTGCCTAATACACACGTTCTGTTGCCTCCATTGTACCCATGTCTTTTTACTTACCTTTCTGGGGGTCTGGGTCATTGGGTTGACCTGTGTTAGATCGCCATGCATTGGGTCAAATACTGAAGGTAGACATGGTTTAGGTCCTTGATGGCTAACCTTGACACTCCAGCTGTTGTTGAACTACACATTCCAGCATGCCCTGCATCAGATTTAGCATGGCCAAATAGCAAAACTGAAGCAGAGCATGCTGGGATGTGTAGTTCAACAACAGCTGGAGTGTCAAGGTTAGCCATCAAGGGTTAAGGTCATCACATGAAATAGGTCGAAATGGCTACTGTCAACAGGGTTGTAAGGTTGACACAGGCCTTGGGTTGACAATGGGAAGGTCAACCGTTAAAAGGTCGCCATGATTTTTTGAAGAGTTTGCTCTCTAAGTGAACAGTGCCCACTTTGGGCACACTATGCTATTCTCCTTACACGCCCTAGTGGATGGTGGGGCATGAAATACCGCCTGTCGGCACATGTCTGCTCCCAATTTTGTTTTCAAAAACTCATGTTGACTTTTGACTCTCTCACTTCCAACCCTGTTGAACTTAGCCATGTCGACCTAATATGGGTCGACCTAATGACCATATCCTCTTTCTGGAGTCCCATGCAGGCACTGCAGTCAAAGTGGCAGCCGCATGTGCGCAGTACTAAAATTAGTCTATGGAACTGCCCCCTGCCCCCCACATTTACTTACTTGTGGGAGCAGTGGAGCCGAGCAGGCGGCAGCAGAGTGGAGGGAGGTGGCAGGTGTGACGCTGGAGGCGCTTGTGTGCAGCTGGGAGAGGTCATATGGTGGAGGGTTCAGGAGGTGGAGGCGCAGCGGTGTGGCCTGCGCAGCGGTGTGGCCTGCGCAGCAGGATTTGGTCACAGGTCATGCTGCGCAGGCTCGCATGCCTGGTCGGGAACAGCGGGGCAGCGTCTGAGGAGTGTCCAATCCTGGGATTTCGAGATTAGACTGCGCATGCGCAGTCTTATGCCAGGAAGCGTCTGACGTGTCCTGACGTGATATGCTCAGATGCTGCCCGGCATTAGTCTAATCCCGAAATTGGACAATCTTGGACATTTTCTGGGCAAATCCTGGGATCCTGCCGATCCCGAGATTGGCCACCCTAATGGGGAGGAAGGGCCCACTTGGAGTCTGCACACGAGCCCACTCCTCTGTTAAAGTGCCCCTGCTGTAATCCCAATGTGTTTTTTAAAATGTCATTTAATTTAAACAGCTTGTATGCAATGGAAATAAATATTGTTTTTAATGTATCGTTTTTTTGTTTGTTTTAAATCTTCCTTTTTAAGAACTTAACTCACATGAGTCAATGTTGTGGTATATGAGTAGGTCATATATTAAGGTGTGCATCCAGATTAGAGTAGGTTTATAGAATGAGGCCTTCCCTTACTTGAAGCCACTTGATAGGTAACCATTACTTTACCTTTGTCCACAGCATCTATTCACCACTGCTCTGCTGCTGTCTGACCGCAGAACATCCCCGCCTCACTGACAGGAGATTTATGGGATGCTTCAGTCACTGCGCTTCTTTACAGTAGCATGATAAACCATCACTTTTTTCCATCAAGCTGTCAGGTCGAGCCTTTATCCACGGACCACAATGAGGCTGCTCATCAAGATCACATTAGGTGTCTACTTATAACTGCACTCACGGGCGTAACACCCAGAGACAATGTAGTCACCTGCCTCTGGGCCCCAAGCCCTAAAGGGGCACCTGCATACAGTATATAGCAGCATCTGTGTGGTTCATTGTGGGACTGCAGCTTTTCTAATGGAGTTTTGTGGCTCCCCTGCTGCTGCAGAGTTAATTGGCTCAGTCCCAAGAGCCCTGCTAACACCTAGTATAGGGTACACGACGGTTCCTGCCTGGTACCACCCAGCTTGCACTACAGGCAATGGTGCACCCGAAGCTGCTGCTGGACTGTGAGATGGGATGCTGCACTCCCCCATGGCGAAACGCTGTCTCCACTTTGATAGAAGGTTAGCCTCCCCCAGCCAAGGAGCATGATCCGTGGCAACTATTTTCACCCCAAACTCCAGGAAAATTGTGTGTGTGGAATAATATTGATATTGTAGTGTGACAAACTTGTGACTACAGTAAATCTGTTTTGTCTTCTGACCCCAGATCCACCATTTGCATGTCAGTTTTAAACCATGTAAAGCAAGTACTCTCCATATGTAGCATAGTATCCTCAAATTACTGTCTTGCCCCAGGTTCGGAAAAATCCTAGTTTCAACCCTGATGTAAGGTGCAAAATGCAGCCTCCACAAGTGAGAGAGGAGTTCTACCTCTGTAATCAGGCAGTAGTGTAGGCGGATAATTAGATACAGATTCAGCTTTCATGCGTGTCCATGGTGATTATGTGAATAACTTTGCAGTTGTCATCTGCATTTTCATCCCTGCCTCAGATTGTTTAACTCGTACTAATGATTATCGTCATCTGGAAGCCCTTACTGAGAGGATTCATTGCTTCTGCCAACATTTCTAGAAACTCTCACACAGTACCACTTCTCCCTTACTGGCCACACGATCTGCATTGTTGGTCTATGATGTTCTGTTGTGTTGTAAATGGCTTCACCGAGACACTTGTTCTGGGCGGGATGTATTAATATACATCGCCGCACTTTGCTGCCCGCCGCGATGCCAGCGCATATGTACTAACATATGCGACTGGCATCGTGGTGCGTTAACGGAGACCACCCGCGATACCTGTACTGTGGTGTGCGGGGGGTCTCTGTCTCCTCCCTGCCGCCTCCTGCTGCCTACACACCGGGGACAGCTAAGCAGGCTGTACCCGGGCACATCCTCCTCCCCCCTGCAGCGGAAGGACGCCCGGCTGCGTTGCTAGGGGGAGGAAGGGCTTACCTTCCGGGGTCCAGGAGGACCTGCAAGAAGGTAAGCCCATAGGAATGGGAAAGGGGGGGGGGAGTCGGCGTTGCGTCGAGCGGCGAGAAGAAGCCCATAGGCTTCTATAGTGTATCCCCTTCCCTGGCCTGCGGAATCGGTGCGGCCGGGTAATATTACCTATGAAAATGCGGTAAAACAGGGGTTTTACTGCATTTTCATTTTGATACATCTCGCCCTCTGTGAGGTGCAGTCTCTGGTACGTTTTTTGTATACGTAAGGACAGCTACAGTAGTATTCTCTGTGTTCGCTTACACACAAATAGTTGTTCAACGTCACTTTACTGTACAAGAGAAATTAATGTTTTATTTTATTGCATTATATTGGGTTATTTCTGAACAAGTAACAGAGTAGACCAGTACAAATCTATAAATTATGTGAGGTGTTTTTTTTTTTCTCCTTTGTTCTGTATTAATGAAGAAAATGTCGAAATCCTCTGCTCTTGGTCTGCATGCTCCTGTGTACACTCAGGGCAAGATTCTGGTTGGCTTGCAAAGCAGCAGTAGTTGCAGCTTTGCAAGCCTTGTAGCGCAGTTTGCCGAGGGTGCGAATGCCAGCCCCCGGCTAAACGCTGAATGTTCCCACAGCATGGAGAATGGTTGTTTTGCATCTATTCGTAGGCTTGCGTGCTGGCCCAAAATCATTTAGGTTCAGTGCGCAGGTAAAGAACCCCCCGTTTTTCAAAATCATTTAATGGTCGACTGTGACTAGATTAGTGGCGCCCTGTTCTGAGAACAGGGAGGGAAGCTGACATCCGGTGATTTCAGTTACCCGCCTCCTCGGGAAGGCTCACCCAGTGTTTTTGTGGGTACACCCAGGAAACGCTAAATGCCCCCTGGCTGCCTTATCCACATTTCCCACAGGTGTGAGTGCCTCAGAGACTGTGCAAGTCTCCAAAGGTGCCCGCAGAGAATACCTGAGCATGCACATATTCGCTTATCCGCAAGCGCAGATCTTCAGTCTTTTGTGTATTTTTTTCTGATATCTTCTGCTTTTTGCTGGAATCCCTCCCAGGAAGGTGGGCAAGTCTACCGCATGCTCCCCTGGAGCCTGGCATGCCCCTTTGCTGCTGGAATTTGCAACTCTTGAGGGGAGGCAGGGATAAAATGCAGAGAATTGCATCATTTTAGCCCCGCTCTCTAAACGCATGAATCACAGAATGGGGTGGAACTTTGACGTCAGCCTCGACCTCACCACCCGACATACTACCTCTGCAACCAGGAGAAGAGATAACAAAAGTAGGCAAGTATGTACTTACTCCATGAAGGAGAGGTGTATGTGAGTACTGAGGGGGCTAATATTTGTATGTATGCTTTCCAAGACTACTGCAAAGATTCCCAGATTCAGCATCTGCCCGGCCGTGGCATTTAATTACTGCAACTCTCTGCTTTTTGGGGGAAGGTTTACAGTACTGTGGCAGGGCTTGATGACTTATAGATCAAGCCCCCCCTTTTAAGTGCTACTATTAAAAGTAGGCAACACTGTGGCTTGGGCCACAAATTTTGGGGTTGGCTCATGAAGCCGCACGTTGCATTTTAGTAGGGTGCAGTCAAACATGACCTGTTGTATCCAGCCAGTGCCACGGTGATTTGGTAGCAGGGTTTGCCATACATCCACTTTGGGGCAGATGTATCAATCTGCCTATAAGGTTTTTTAATATTGAGTCCCACTTCTCCAGCATAACGTGGAGAAGCTGGCAAACGTTATAGGCAGATCTATTAACCCCCCTAAAGCCGATAAGGAGAGCCATTATGTCCAGCGTGAACGGCTCTCCGTATCGTCGCCCCGGCGCCCCACGCATGTGCACTCGCGGCTCTCCCCCTCCCCCCATGCCGGCTTTTTGGGCATGCACGAGATCTCCAGCGCAGCCCAAGCCAAAAGCAGGGCTAGCGTTGTCCCCACAGAGGGGGATAGGACAACGCTAGCCCTGAGCTGGTGAAGCGGCCAGGCCGAATTAACGCCTGGGCGGCTGTTCATGCATCACCCCGGTCACTAAACACTGGGGGGGGGGGGGGGATTACAGGGGACAGCACCGCTGAGCGTAACTAGTTAGGTGCACTAGTAATACATTAGGCTAAACGTAATCTCCCCCCCCCCCCGTTAACCAGCGTCAAGTGCATTTCTGCTCTTAACGCTGGTTCATACATCTGCCCCACTGTGTGAACACATACTGTACATTCAAATGTACAGTATGTGTTCTAGTTGTAATCCGATCGTCCTGTCATCCGGCTGACCCACATCAAGTTGTAATTAGGGCAACGCCGCATATGTGTAGATGGCTGCATAGAATTACATGTGCAGACTCCTTCCTGCCAAACAGTTCCTGCTAAAATGCAAAGTGTGGCTCAAGCCTGATGGGGAAAGCTTATACATCCCACCCCTGTGCCTTGTACGTACCCTCTTCTCAGTGCTGAACACTCTTGACATTGGAAAATACATTAATCTGAATGCAGATTATGATACAGTTTCCAAACAAGGCCACCACATCGAGCATGCCATCATGCAAGTTGCTTCCCTATAGTTTTGAGGGGGGAGTTAGATGCGTTAATTTACCAGTATATGTCCTCCAGCGACAGACCTTGTGTTGATTATATAGGGGATCATTATGTTCTGTCATCCTACGTGGTAAAAGATTTAGAGTGGACAAATAACTATTACATTTTGCAGATGCCAGTGGCTTATAAAATTTACTGTAATTTAATGCTCTCCTGGGATGCATTCACAGTGGCGTAACTATAAAATGGGTGCACCTACCACCCCATGGTACCTACTCATTGTCAGGGGGGACCCTCCCAGCCTTCGCCTCTACTAGCTTCCTTTATAACAGAATACATTTTGGGGGAGATTCTCTAAACTAAAAATGCAGTAAAAACCCAGTTATCGGGTTTTTACCGCATTTTGGGAACTCCAGGAACAGAGCATTTTCTCCCTCATGGAGAGGGTCAGGTAGGCAAGTATGCACTGTAGAGGTAATGTATGTTTTGTATTGTTAGTAGGGTCATTCAATTATTTTTTTTGTTAGTGAATTTACTGACTCGTCCCAATGATAATGATTCTGACTAGTCACTCAAGCTTTTCTTTAGTGTCCCGAAAATAGGGTTGCTTTCATTCAGTTCTCAAAAACAAGACAGAGAGGTCTAGGGATATCTTGGAGGACCAAAATATTTACATAACCATGATACTAATTGCAAACATCTGCAGCGACTCCCCTCCCTACCACTCCCAGCTATAGCAACAAAATGATCCAGTAGGTCAGTTGGAGGCCAGCCCTCCTGTTTGTTGAGCTTCAGTTTAATGCAGGTTTAAACAACTGGTATCTATCCAGCTGTTGTGGAACTATAAGTTCCAGCAAATAAAACTACTTGGACTTGTATCTTCATAACACTAGGTGAACCATAATAAGATGATTATCTAAATAGGAGCCTATCACTTGATGGCATGAAAACGTAGTGGAACAATAAATATTTCAACATTTATCATCTTATAAGAGTCCATTTAGGCTAAATAACTTGTTGATCCCTATCTCTTGTTCTTTCTAAGCTTGGACTACAAGCATATTTCCCCTATTAATTCTCAAGGATCTGTACAGCTGGGACACAGCTGCTCCTAATATCTCCGTTGTACGGCCAAAGTTTTCCTTCTCCAATAAGAAAATCCTGGCAGCATGCGGGATTGTAGGGATGCAACAGAGTTGCATTCAATGTACAGAAATCACACGCTGCATCCAACATCTGTGGCCTGTAGTTAACCTTTTCAAGTAACTGGGGATTTGTTGTAAAATCAGTAATGATCAGTGCTTTTCATAGTGCACTGGGGGGAGAAAAAAGCCAAAAGAAAGTGTATTTTCAATATCTGTAGGTATAGGACTGTACATGTGTGTTGAGTATGGTACAGAATATTGTTGTGGTTTGATTATCAACATTGTTAATGTCGACAAACGACATGGTGACACATTTTAACGCCCTAACCTAACCCGAAGTGAAGGCCTGTCAACATTCACAATGAACATATTGTGATTGGCTGTCAATATAACAACCAACATTCTGAATGTCTGCATTCAGATCACGTCAACATTTAAACTGTCTAAATTTTGACTACATACTGAGTGTAAGGCAACTGATGGCGAATTTCATGTTTCAGCATAATCTGCAAGTCTTTGTCAGTAACGTTTTCTCCCTTCCTGTAATCTAGTTAATGATGCACGCTCCCGCACTTTACTAATGACCCCCCTCCCTCACCTGAGTATGTGCTGTGAAAACTCCCATTTGTGCATTTAAAGGGTGTGTGTGTGTGTGTGTGTGTGTGTGTGTGTGAGCTGAAATGCCGGCAGTCGGATGTGCCCTAAAGGAGCTACATTTAAATCTCTCCATTGGGTGCCCTCTAGTGGCTGCCAGATGCACAAACATTTCAATGCAGCCCATTGAGGGCATACAGATATGGGGTGAGATTTAATATGATGAGAGAGTCAGAAAGTGAGAAATTTGGTAAGAAACCTCCAGTTTTTTTAAAGCGGCAATCATTTACACTCACATACTGTACATGGCCTTCTCTAATTCCATTGCTCCATATATAACCTCATCTCCATTCATACACCCTCCCACCCTCTACAGTCAGCCGACGACTGTCGTCTCTCCTCCACCCTGATCACTGCTTCCCACCCTATAGTACAGGACTTTGCCCATGCTGCACCCCTTCAGTGGAACGCACACACCCTCGCTCAGTTAGACTCTCCCCGACCTTGCAAAGCTTCAAATGGGCACTGAAAACTGACCTATTTATCAAAGCGCACCCTTCCACTGCATAAACTAGCCACCACTCACTTGCTTGCGCCTCTTGTAATCTGTCTGTCTCCCTTCCTACTAGATTGTAAGCTCCTCCAAGCAGGGCCCTCTTCCCTCCTGTTGTCAAATCCCTCTTCTCTTTACATTTCACTCACAGCTTTCCCATACTCAAACACTCAGTGACCATCTTCGTCTGCATACTCATCTCCATCATAGGCCTCAAGCCTCTTATAGTATGTTAATTGAGTCCTCACTACTTATATTTAAGCTGTAATGTGTATTGAACTGTGGCACTCTTTATTTGTACTCTATTTTTGTTATTTATTCAATGTTATGCCAAGTTTTGTTCCCTGCACTCTTCCTTTGTATGGCGCTGCGAAACACTTGTGGCGCCTCATAAATAAAATTATAATAATAATATGAATAATTTACAATGCAAATTCAAACTGGTTTTGCAGTGTCAATGATTGCTACTTTACAAAAACTGGAGATTTCTTACCAAATCTCTCACTTTCTGAATCTCTCATCCTATTATATTCCCCCCCAAGATGTTCACTTCATTATAGAAATGCACATTTCCCTTGAGGTGTGTTTGGGGACAACACTCTACAGACAGTGCCTGCTCCCACTTATGCACAGGCGAGCAAACTTAAATGGAAAGATTCGCCACACGGAAAGACGCTTCAATTGTGGCAAAACAACAAAATTAATTCATGATCGATAGTAAAGAAAACTTAAAAGATTTAGAATTTGCAGTTACTATTCCTTTACCATGCAGGATGATGCCCAGAACTATCAATGGACAAGAATGGACAAGAACTACCATTTGTGGTGTATTACAATGGATAAACAAAAACTGAGCATCTTGGGTATGTTGTTATTTTAGTCTGCTGGGAACAGAGCATAGCGGCTGTCTACTGCTTCCCGAAAAAAAACTCATAAACTTTTTTAAAAAAAGGTCTTGAACTGGCTCAGAGCCAAGATTGGCAGATTACCAAATAATAGCAGTGACCTGGCAGATTACCAAATAATAGCAGTGACCTGGAAGTAACATCTACAACTGTCCAGCCTTTTACTACTCTTGTTCACTACTGATTCAGGAGGACCATGTTTCCAATGGTCTAGTACAGTGGATCCCAACCTGGGGTACTCTGCATACCAGTTGGGGGTACTTGAAAATTATATTGGTAATGGCGGAAGATGAAAAAAAGTATTTCGATGGCAGAAGACCCATTGCCATGGAGAAGAACCATGTTTTGTCACTTACAGTTCTGTCTTCAGCGTCATCAGCATCATCAGTGTCTCCTGGTGCTTTTACCTGACCAGCAATCCATGGGGAGCTTCCCATGCTGCCCTCAGACATCAGCAATCAACTGCCCTGCGCTGACACAGGTGGAGGAAGCAGTGGCATTAATCCTACTGGTGTTAGTGGGAACCCTGGAGACAATACACAAACAGCGGCCAGACATGGAAGGGCACAATTCCTGTCCATTACTCCTTAATATAAGGATAGGCATACCGCTCACTTACTCTCCACTTGTAAGTACTGTCTATATTTCAAATTGAGAGGGGGTACTCTTCACTAAAAAGCCTAATCAAGGGGTACGGGAGAGAAAAAAGGTTGGGAACCACTGGTCTAGTACGTAGTACCAGTTCTTCCACTGACACCATGTAGCGTGTTACCTGGACTTACCCAACTCTCAAGAGTTACCCAACTCTCACTCTAATACTGGAGAGTTTTCATTGCAGAAATAAAAATTATTTGTATTATTCCTAACCTCAAACCCTACGGATTTACTAAAGCATCTAAAAATGAAGAGGTGATGTTGCTCATAGCAACCTATCATGTTTTCTAGGATGCAGTGCAGAAATGATAGATGGCATCCAATTGGTTACTGTGGGCAATATAATTTCCTTTCTTTTTAAGTAGATTTTGTAAATTTACCCCTAAAACTCTATCATTACCCTAACCATTTGCCTTAACTCCAACATAAATAATCCAGACCCTCACAATCATTCCTACTGCATGAACGACAAACAGCCCAATCCTTTACCCTTAATCCAAACCCTGACCCTAATGTTCTAACACTAATAACCTAACCAAATTCCTATTCTAACTCTTACCTCTAACCCAAATCATTGCACCCTAAAAAGGGCAGACTAGATGGCCCAATTGGTTCTAATTCGCCATAAATTTCTATGGTTCTATGTATTCAGCTGGCACATCACCATATTTTTCATACCCAACAAAGGCAGATATTTTATGGATTCCTATGGTAGATATACTGTTTAAGGAAAAACTAAAAACAAAAAAAAGCATTACTGCCTCACAGCACTGAGGTCATGGGTTTGATTCCAACCATGGCCCTAACTGTGCGGTGTTTGTATATTATTCCCGTGATTGCATGTGGTTACTGCGGTTTCCTCCTACATCCCAAAAATATTCTGGTAGGTTAATTGGCTTCCAACAAAATTAATTATAGAGCGAATGTGTGAATTTGTTCGGTGGTACAGCGTTTCCGGGCTCGGTAAGCAGTGTTCTTTGCTGCTTACCGAGCCAAGTGGAATGAGGCCCATGGGTGTTTTATGTGGAGCTGAGCTGATTAAAATGTCATCTGACCCCTTTACACTACTTTGAGGGAAGAAGTCAAAGCAGATCCCCCTTGTACACCCATTGAGTTCCCCGGCCCAGGAGCTTCCCTACGATATATCGTATGCAGTCCTTTGGCATATGATACATCGTATTCACAGCTCCTGGAGGCTGTCCGATCCGACAGATCTTACCTGCAACACCTCTGATCTCCAATTCCGATCCAATGCGTATAGGACCGCGTATCAGATCAAAATCGGGGGCGATACACATACGATTTAACACTATTCCACCATTCTCAGCCTGATCCGTTGGAAACTGATGAAAAGCAGCCAAATCTCACTACTGTATGGAGAGCTTTAATGTTGTGGTATGTGTGTTACTGTGCGGCTTTGCTTGATGTCAATACACAGTATAACACATGCAAAGAAAATGCTTGAGGTTACAAAGTGCCTTTCATAATGTGAATAAGCGGAGGGCAAAATGTACACTGAACAGAAACTATACATGTTTTGCATTATGTGACTTCTGATTTAAAAAAAAAAAAAAACAACTTACGATTTCATATAATAAATCCAAGTTAATAAAAAAATTGCAATGAATATTTCATGCCTAAAGAATGTTTTTAATTTAATATAAAATCTTGTACAAGGAATTACGTAAAGCCAGTTATTTATAATGATTGTCTATATATTAAGCAGAGTTTTGCTGTACACATACATTCTATTTCTCTTTTTTTTTGTGCCAGTGACATTGTTACAGGAACCATATGTGAAATAAGAAACTACTAATAAAGTATATCCCTGCATGAGAATGGGATGGGTGTGGCAAGGTTAGAAAGTGCTGAATTGTGGCCCCTGGTCTGCCTGACGATAACATAGAGTAGCAAAAACAAGGGACTATGGGGCAGATGTATTAAGCGTTACGAGACAAATGCAAGGGTCATAAAGAGAGATAAACGTCCAGCCAATCACCTGCTAACTGACTTTTTTCAAACACAGCCTGTAACATGGCAGTTAGTAGGTGATTGGCTGGACGTTTATCTCTCTTTATCACCCTTGCATTTATCTCTTGTTAAGGCTTAATACATCTGCCCCTATGAGATTATATAGGCAGATGTATCCTATACTTGGTGAAAAATGGTATATCTGGGTTTGAAAAACAAATGGGGTCATGCCATGGTCGGACTGTTCCACAGGTGTCCAGGGGAAAGCCGAGGTGGGCCCCACTGTCACTCGATGGAGCAAAAACATGGCTGAACATGGGTGCTAATTTGTTTCTATGGACACTACGCCAATATTACCTCTTCTGTCAATTTACAGTGGGTTGTCCCTCATTCTGGGGAGGAGAAGTTCCCCAAATCAACCACTCAGCAGCTACCTATCATTTTATAGAATGAACTTGATAAATGTTGCATTTTGCCGTGTACACACAGTGCAATTTGGACAGGCGATTTTTGACTTGATCAGGCATGTCCAAACTATGGCCCTCCAGCTATTGTGAAACTACACGTCCCATCATGCCTTGCTACAGTTTTGCTATTAGGCAATACTAAAGTTATGGCAAGGCATGCTGGGATGTGTAGTTTTAAAACAGCTGGAGGGTCACAGTTTAGACATGGCTGGTCTAGATAGTCAAAATCATCTAGAAGGTTAGCCAGAATCGCACCATGTGTATACTGTGGCAAATAGCAATGCACAGCTCCTCAGCATTGCTATTGGCCAAATAGACACTGAAGGCATGGCAATTTTGACTACACACAGTGTATTTGGCTTATGTGGCTAGGGGTGGCAGCCATCTATCTCCGGCTAACTACATCTTGATTTAGACTAAACTGAACTCGCCTTAGTCAAAATTGCCCAGTCCGAGCCACCCCTTTGGAGCTGATTGTTTGCTAGGGACAGCATTTCCTCTGGCTCAAATATTGTCTCTCTCTCTTCACTGGTTGATACTTTACCGCTATATCCTCTCTAATGCTTGGCCACATGTCCTATGCCGTCTGACCACACCCATTCGCTTTGGCCCTGCATTTTCTGATGTGACCTACATGGTAAAGATTTGCGCTTGCCTGTAATCTTTTGTCCAGGACGGACAAATGATTTCAAGGCTAGTTTATGTGCACATCTTAAGATCGTAGATCTTTCTAGTGTGTGGGCACCTTTTACGTATGGCCAGCTTAAAACGGGAAAGTGACTGGTTGATGCTTATATTGAAGATGTAGTCCTTTTAATGCTTCAATAATATCTAATCTTCTTTACGAGACATCTTGGTCACTTACTGAAGTCTTGCCAGCAATTTTTTTTTAATTTACATTACTTTTTCCCATATTAATATTCAGAAAATCTTATATTTCTGTAATTTGATCTCATTAAATATCTGCACTGCTGTATGCAACAAATGAATACAATTTTTTTTTTTATTCTCCAGTGATTTGGTTAAAAGGCTGTCTGCCAAAATATATAAACTTGGAGTATTTGTTGGTGCCAGGTGTCGAACCTTTTTTTTGAGACAGCTAAATTTTACAGCCACAGCCAATTTTACAGTCACAGCCAAATTTTAAAAGAAAGAAGACTCTTTCTTCCATAATTTTCATTCTTCCATTTTAGATGGAGAAAAGGATGTCAGTGTTGACTTCATGTAACCAGTTGCTTCAGTATGTTGGTGGTGCAAGGTCTCTGATGTCACTCCCCTGTCACTTGAGTGGACTGAAGACTGATATTTAAGCATGAACATTTTATTGACATCATCAAAACCGTTTTTGTCTCGACCTTATAGGCTGCAAGCACCCATATGGGAAACTATTGTGTCTGGGAGATCTCTCCATAATTCTGGTCACCAAGGCATTCTCAGTTCTGTAGAGAGTTCACCATGTCCAGGTACTGTACGGTGACCTAATCAGACTAAAACCAACGTATATTTTGTGGTATATATGCTGTACAGTACAGGCACAGTTTGCCTCAGTGAAAGTGTCATACCTGGCCTTCACCACGCGGTACCCTCCTTCTTGGTGGTGGTTTTGCCTTGAAAAGGATTGCCGCTCTAAAAAAATTGTCAAAAATTATCCAGCATTTCACACCTCTGGCAAACTTGGACCCTTTTATATATGCCCCCAGGTGTCCTATTGCTGTAATAAACAGTTGGATCATTGCCAAAAAAGTCCTTTAGCACCCTTTTTAATCAAATTATTATTTTTGCCTGTATATGCAAAATGCAAATGAAAATGTTCATGCAAACTTTCTATCAAGATCTTACCAGGAGATGGGTCCAATAAGACCAAGTACTGGCAGCAGAGTGATAGCTTACGCTAATTGCTGTGCTGCTGGATTTGAATCCTCCACAAGCACAATTGGCTGCCAACTGAGAGGGATCCAGATGCTCTCTCAAAAATATGCACTAGAGTAACCCATAGACTACTACTATAGTCTAACACAAGCTCTGGAATGCTTTGCATATGGGGGCTGCTTTGTGGTTTGAAATTAAGTGAATATATCTGAGCTACAGATGTGTACTTCTATAACTGTGTAGTGTACCCTCCCATGATGCAGATGGAACACTATAACACACTAGGGCGGGGCGGGATGCAGTCATTTGGTCTACAGCATGATGGTAGACAGTCATTAGGTCGACATGGGAAAAGGTTGACATGGGTCTAGGTCGACATCGGAAAATGTCGACATGGTTCTAGTTCGACAGGTCGTTAGTTCGACAGTGTCTAGGTCGACAGTCAAAAGGTCGACATGGGGTTTTTCACTGTTTTTTGAGCCGACATGTGCCAACAGGCGGTATTTCATGCCCTACCATCCACTAGGATGGAGAATAAAATAGTGTGCCCGACGCATTACCAGCGCAGTGAGCGATGCGAGGGGATGCGGTGCACTTTAAATTGTGTCCATGTTGACTTTGTTGACATTCAGGTAAAAAAAACTGTGAAAAACCCCATATCGACCTAGACATTGTCGAACTAATGACCTTTCGACCTTTTCCCATGTCGACCTAACGGTGTCGAACTAATGACTGTCGACCATCATGCTGTAGACCAAATGATCCCAACCCGACGGGACTATAAGCAGCCATGTGCAGTCAATGGAAAGCTAATGGCAGCTGGAGGTAAGTACACATACCCCGCTGTTCCATAATTGACTTGAGCAAGGCCATAAAGGGACATCTCTGTATTCGCTGCATTGCCTCCATCTTAAATCCTGGGCAGCGGCGTAACTATAGCACCGCAGCCACCGCGTGCGCCCAAAACGTAGCTACGCCACTGATCCTGGGGATGCTTAATATTTGTTGTCCCCAACCATCGCCACCAAATGGGTGTTCTTGAGGGATTTTCGCCAAATCTTCTAATAAAAATGCCCTTTATGAGACCATTGTTATGTTGGGTGGCAGTAATAGAAGTACTGTATTGTTAATTGCCACATCAGATTAGTGTTTCCTCTGTTGGGTAAAAGTATTTCTGATTTGAATAATCTTTATTACCAATCAAAGGGAGGCTTTACTATTCCCTTTACTATTTTCTGACCACTCTGCTTCATTATTCTGTACCGGTAAACCACACCACTAGTAGGTCATTATGATAAAGAATAATATACAAGTGTATACACATTTATCCTCCATTTGTGCCAAATATCCCTGTTTCAGCATATGCATATTATTAACCCCAAAAGGGGCAGACTAGATGGGCCAAGTGGTTCTAATCTGCCGTTAAATTGTATAGATGATGCAAAAATTCTATGTCATAAGGATGCATTTGTATGATATAATTCACTTCTTAGCATATACCATATGGCAATATACTAATAAAAGCATAAGGTCACAGAAATCTGAATTGACTTCTGTTATCCATAATTTCAAATGTACTGTGTATATATAATATATATATATATATATATATATATATATATATATATATATATATATATATATATATATATATATATATGTGTGTGTATGTATATATGTATATATGTATATATATATATGTGTATATATATATATATATATATATATATCTATATCTTTATACTATAACATAGCAGTCCATATTTTAGCTACATTATTCTATAGAAAATCTTAAGGACTATACACTACTGCGATGTATCGCAGCAGTGTATAATTGACCAACCCCCTCCTGAGCCGCCCACATGCAATCCCCGTCGCTGGGAGGGGGGGCCGAGTCTGAGGTCGGACAGCAGCAGGTCCGACCTCCGGCTCAGGTCCGATGCGCACAGGACAGCGCATCAAACCCAAACACGTCAAACACCTTTGATTTGGGCTTATTTCGGTACTTGTGTATTATCACGGCGCCTACTTTTCTTACGTACGTTAACTTAGTGAAATTGCATCGCATAACGCTCTATTACCATGCAATGTGATTTTACCCTTCCCGCTCCATGATATTCCCGCCCCCTGGCACATCTTGTCAGAAATTCCCTCTGAGGTGATATTCTGTGTTGATAAGAGGTGTATTTCCGAACTCGAGTGTATTTACAGTTGTTCCAGTGATTTTTTTTGACTAATTTCGACTTTCTGTGAGATGGCAGCATCTTCAGTGAGCCTGTTTACGCTCCCGCAGAGTGAGGAGGACGCCATTCATTTTTTCCACCTGCTGCCAGTGACGGCTACGTGCACGAATGGACACCCGATGCGGTTGTCCATCAAGGAGTGCATGTGGAGGTGCCGCAGCGCCGCATTTGGGGCCCTGGACAGATAGTAGAGGTAGAAGAAAGTCTGTTTGTGAAAAGGAAAAGTAATTTGGGGCGAGTTTTACCTCAGCAATGGGTGTTTGGAGGAATATCACGCGAAACAGGCCAGTGCTTTATCACCCTAATGTCACAACGGGACGCCAGCACCCTCATGGGCGTCATTAACAGCAACATTGAGCCCAGAACCACTATTTATAGTGATTGTTGGCGTGCTTATAGCACGGAGGAATTGGAATGGGCAGGATACCACCATGCCCGTGTGAACCATAAATACAATTTCGCGCTCGCCACACTATATAAATTCAACTCCACGCCGACGTGTATAGTGGGGGTATGAAAAGGTCGGAGGACGTGTTCCGCCGCTTCTCGCCGGGCTCACTGTGCTCGCCACGCTTCGGGCTGACATGGATACTGGCAAAGGTGCTTGTATCACATGTCATACTAAGCACCCATCACATCTCATGCCATGGGTGCTCCATGGGTGCTTATACAATGAAATATTGCATCGCATTGCATCTCATTTGGTGCCATGCGATTCTATGTGATATTTCATTGTATAAGCACTCCTGTGAAGTTAACATGGAAATCGCATTGCACGCATCGCACATCACTATAGACGGTACGCGATGCGATACGATTTTCCTACGCAGAACAGCACACTAAGCGATTTGCTTAGTGGGCACTGTGATAATACACAAGTACCCTTATTTCTTGTCCTGATCCATCGAGATTGGCCCAAATTGAACTAGTGTATGGGCACCTTTTACAAGTGAGTCCTTCACGAAGAATAATTCTGTATCCCTTTAAGAGAATAGCACTTTTAAATGGCAGATGATTCCTTACTATGATGCTGAAGTAATCACAGTGGAATCTATTAACACTTTTACAGCTTTGGTTGACCCATTTAATTCACAACATGATCCAAATGTTATTGCATTGCCTTAACCTTGTTGCAGAGCTATACAATTACAGGTTGTCAGCAGCCCGGCTACCTGGTGTGTACATTGCAAGATGGCAAGTTACAGTGTATATAACCTTATCTATGCAGAGTCCATAAGTCCCTCCACAGTGAGCATTGTCTGCAGCTGTGGGAAGCCAGAGGTGGACAACATTTTCTTAGTGCACTATCCAATTATACATCTTCCATACCACAGACCCACTACAATTACACAATTACCCGCCATTTTTGAGTGCCAGGTCATTTTGCCGGATTTTCCGGGTGCAGTCTGACCAGAATTGATACCAGAAGCAAATTACCGGGTTAAATCTTTTCAACCAGGGAATTTGCTAAATAAAAAACTGTTTTTTTCTTCAGGGTTAAAGGGCCGATCCTGATATAGAGCAGGGTCGGCGTCCCAGAATTTAAGACCCCGTTTGACCCTTTCACACCAAAGAAAAACCCAGGTTATTTGGCAGATTTGCAGGTTGCTTTAACCCGGTAATTTGCTTCTAGTGTAAATGGGGCATTACTGGCTGTTACATACCACACTGAAAAAAGGTCATATTGTTATAATTAGCTTAATGGAATTATTGGACTATCCAGTTATAGTCCATTTATACTATATGGCAGTGGTTCCCAAACTGTGCGCCTAGGCTCCCTGGGGTGCCTCAGAGCACTTGCAGGGGTGCCTCTGTTTGGTGGTCCAGAACCAATTCAATTATTTATGGTCAATGTAATAGGCAAAATCAGTGCTTGCGGCTTTCAGTTTTAAAATACAGTATGTAGATAAACAGAAGTGAATTCTGTCCCTCACCACATAACTGGACCTAAGGATGACATATAAGTACAACCTATTTAATTTAATATTGTTTTCTGAAATTCTCGGTAGCAAACATTGCACCTAGGGGTGCCTTGACAAATATTCTTATATTCTAGTGTGCCGTGATGCAAAAAGGTTTGGGAACCACTGCCATATGGTATATGGGGTGCGGTCGTTAGGTCAATAATAAAAAAGTCCACAGACCATTATTGGTCGACGGGCCATAGATCGACACATGAAAATGTCAACATACCTTAGGTGGACATGGTCAAAAGTAGACACATGCAATAGGTCAGAAAAATAACAGTGGTGCAGTATGCTGTTCTGAGTGCTTGTTACGACTGAGTCCTGCAATAGGTCAACATGAGTTTTTCCACTTTTTTTTCCAAAGAAGGTGGTTTTCATACTTCACTATCTAAGTGGACATAGAGTTAGAGCATAAAAGTGTGCCGAGCGCAGCAATACACTGTGCCCGAAGCATGGCGGGTGAAGCGGTTTACTTATACTGTGTCCATGTTAAGGTTTTTTTTTTTTTTTTTTGAGTTTAACTGTTTTGTTTTATATAGTATATCTAAACTTCTCGGAGAAAAAAGGAACATAATGTACAGTGTGTCATTTAAATGTATTTAAATACTGTACACATTGCTTTTGCAGTTCAATAAAATCCATGAACAGGCATGAAAATCCAGCAAGTTTTTGCCTTGGAAAGTGGTTTAAACCCCCCTCCCGGTCATATCATGCACTGCTTCCGCTAATAGAGTGTAGGGGCAATCTCCGCTGATGGGGATGCATTCCGATATTATAATGAATTTTCATTGCACCAGTGTGTAACCATCTTTACTTTCACACTATTGACTGTCTTGTTTTAGGCTGCTGCGGGGAGGAGGTGGAGGGTAAGGACGTAGTAGGAGAGGGTTAGGGTACTTTTCGAGCCCCTTTTATCGGGATGCCTGTGTCTTTTTTGATCGCCAGCCTCCCCACCACTGGGGTCACGTATGTATCCCCATGAGGGAGCGATCTATTGCATACATTCACTCTATATCAGTATGGCAATAGTATAACATAATAGAAAAAGGTACTTATATGTTAGTTGGGCGCCCACTATAGTTAGTACGCTCATACCCCCCCTATCCACGTCGGCATGGAGTTGATTTTATATATTGTGGTGAGGGCAGTGAGCCACCGAGACCGAAGCGTGGCGAGCGGACGCGGAAAACTAGGCAAATAGCTTAGTGGGCGCCCAACTAACATATAAGTACCGTGTTTTATTACTAAAATGTAGTATTTTTCTTGTATTGTGCTGTGAGTCCACACTTATACCTCTTTCCCATTGCACAAATAACCTGGGTGGATGTGCACTGTGAAAGGACCTTTTTAAAATAACCCAGGTATAGCAACCCGGCATTCGAACTAAAATAAGGATTAACCCCTTGAGGTTTGTCCTGCCCCAGAAATACTCACAACTGAAGCGCAGCCACTGATTTCTGCTCCCCCGGGGTGCTGCAGAAGGCTTTGGCTGTTTGCAGGAGCTTGGGCCGTTCAGCGGGGGGGGCGGGGGACGGTTAGGCACGCTCGGGTGTTTGGGCGCTCATGTGTTCAGGCACTCAAACACGTGATCGCCCGTGTCCACCCGAGCGTAACCAAACTTCCGTGCGGAGACTGGGGAGTGTTCAGCGGCAGTGGGAAGTGCCCGGCATACAGCTATGTATGACCCTGCAACATTGGGTAACCTATGGCTGTATGGTATGTGGAATCGATCATGAAAATTTATCATAGAAAATCTTTTATGAATATTGATTGAAAAGAATGTCCCAAAGCATCCATGTGAACAGCAATGTCCATGCAGACACAGATAAATATTGGAGAGATTCTGTAAAGGAGGCAGATAAAGGGATAACTGTATGCACATCTTAAGGCTCCCATCCACTACTGCGATATGGACACTTTTTATGGCATTGCCATGATGGATTGCATGAAAAGTGACACATTGCATGTAATTTTCCTGCTATTGGCGAGACGCGTTCCTGTGTACCTTGCATCACAGTCGTTGATCCTACCAGCTACCATGAATATTTATCGCAGCCCATAGCCATAATTGGAATCATATACGACACGTTGTATGCACAGGACTGCATACAATGTACAGTATTGTATTGTAGCTGATAGGGGAGTTTGCGCAGTATTGGTATTGCGCGATGATACCTTGCCCTAGTAGATGTGGGCCCTTTAAAGTGGACTTCCACCACTTGTTTACTGTAGGCAAAACGAATCCATATTAAAGTAGGTGGATAGACATTGATATTTAAAGGTACACCACATATGCATTTTGCTTTATTAAAAATAAATTCACTAGTAACATTAACAAAGATAGAATATGTATATAATGTAATACGTAAAAAAAAACAAAAAACTCTTATAAGTTTGCAAGTTTTCTGTTCTGCATTGGAACTCTCCATGATCAGAATTTCATCTCAAATGTCATTTATTCTGTAAATATCTTGATTTCTACTTTCATAAATGTCTTTCCCCTCAGACAACTAGAATTTCAGCTTTAGTTGTTGTTCTTTTTTTAAAAGCATATACCCATAATATCATTAGTGTTTCTTTAAATATTTACATGTCACTGACCACTAGGTGGCACCATGAGCCATGCCCAAGGGTGTCAATGCCATTGGCTTGACCTACTAATTGTACTATGTCCTAAATCTTTCAATCAACACTATCTCAGTGCTCTGAATATACTAGAAACATAGCTGATCCAAATGTCACATAATGTGAAAGACTTAAAGGGCATCTCAACCCTAGATTTATTTTGTATGAAATCATTCCTGCTGCTGCTGCATCCAAGCTCATTGTCAAAGCTGAGAGCATGTCATAGTTGTTCTAGTTACAATGGAGGAGCTCCTACATAGAAACCCAACAAAAAGTGAACTCATCTGTTGAATTCTGTTTGCAGTGCACCAGTTTCCGCATGATATACTGTACCTTTACCTCCCAACTGTCCCAATTACAGCGGGACAGTCCTGCTAATTGAAGCCTGTCCAACCCACGGGTCGCCATGTCCCGCTGTGGGGGGCAGTTGGAGGAACTGATGATCCCGGCTGTGTTACAGTAAATTCAGTTTTCAAATACAGCCCATGACATGGCATTTAGGAGCTGATTGGCTGGTACTTTATTACTCTCCGCTTTGTCACTTGCCCATAATTACAGGACATGCTGTAGATGAGTTTCTAGAATGTATGGTTAGCTCTCGCAAGGAGGGCCTACTGAGCTGTTGTGATTACTATGTAATTATGTAAATTGTGGTTCGTAATTATGTATACAGGTTGAGTATCCCTTATCCAAATATCCGTTATCCAAATTATTCCGAAAACCATACATTCCAGAAAGTGATTTTTTATTTTATTTTTCTAAAAACTTACTGGGGACATCTGTAACAGCACTACTGAGGACATGATATGTAACTGGCACTATATATGTGCAAGACAATGATTGCTTGGCATTCAAATTCAATGCCTGAGATAGGACACAAATTTTGTTTCATGTTTTGAAACCTTGTTTTATGCACACAAAAAAAATATGTTTGTGTATTTCATGTGGTTGATGTGTTTATACAGCATAAATGCAAGACACTTCAAAATACGTAATTGAATTCTAAAAATAATACGGAATAATCCGTTATCCAAAATTCTCCTGGTCCCGAGCATTTTGGATAAGGGATACTAGTGTTCATTCTAGCACTCGCCATCTTTTAAAATCCATGCAGTTCCTCTTCCCTGCCTGGGGTGTCGCTGTCTGCTGTAGTGCTTCTAGCACAGTGTGGTCGGAATATCAGCACTGATATGCAAACCAGACCTGTGCTAGAAACACCACAGCAGAAAGCGACACCCCAGGCAGAGAATAGGAACTGCATGGGTTTTCAAAGATGGCGGGTGCTAGAAGGAATACTAGATGCTCAACGTTTATATGGATTTTTTACATGTGTACCATTGTGGCACCATATAAATGAAAGATTATGTGGTACTCTTTACTTAGTTGGGCGCCCACGATCTCCATCGCGGGCGTCGTGGGTAAAGAAATCGCGGTGATCGCGGGCATCGCGGCCAGTACATTAACGGCCGCGACGCGATGCCCGCGATCACCGCGATTTCCCATAGGGTTCAATGTTAAATTTAGTGCTGCCCGCGATTTTACATTCAATGCTTCAATGGCCGCGATTTGGCCATAGGAATCAATGTTAAATGGGCTACAGAGCCCAAATAGGCACAATTAAAACTTAAATGTCCCCCCAAATTTGTTACGCCACCCCACGATCCACGCCAACCCAAAGCGTGGCGAGCGCAGCGAGCCCGTGAGGGGCGGCGGTACGCGTCCTCCGACCTTTTCATACCCCACTATCCACGTCGGCATGGAGTTGAGAATAGAATAGTGTGGCGAGCGCAGCGAGCCCGAAGCGTGGCGAGCGCACGCGGATACCTTCACAGGTAAACGTGGCCCTACGCGGGCTTCACAGGTATCCACGTCCCCTCGCGGGGCTCGCTGCGCTCGCCACGCTTCGGGCTCGGTGGCTCGCTGCGCTCGCCACACTATTCTATTCTCAACTCCACGCCGACATGGATAGTGGGGGTATGAAAAGGTCGGAGGACGCGTCACGCCGCCCCTCGCGGGCTCGCTGCGCTCGCCACGCTTCGGGTTGGCGTGGATCGTGGGGTGGCGTTACAAATTTGGGGGGACATTTAAGTGTTAATTGTGCCTATTTGGGCTCTGTAGCCCATTTAACATTGATTCCTATGGCCAAATCGCGGCCATTGAAGCATTGAATGTAAAATCGCGGGCAGCACTAAATTTAACATTGAACCCTATGGGAAATCGCGGTGATCGCGGGCATCGCGTCGCGGCCGTTAATGTACTGCCCGCGATGCCCGCGATCACCGCGATGGGCGCCCAACTAAGTAAAGAGTACCGATTATGTAGTATTTTCTGCATTGTAATCAGGATTCAGGTCCCAAGCTCTTGCTGCTCCAAATACGTTTTGCTTGCTCATGGACCTATAGTTCACATACAGATGGAGCCGGGCTCCCTCTTGCTGGCGAATCGCCAGACTGTCTCCGTCACACGAGCGTCACAGTTTCCGGGTGGCGGGGCGACGGGAACCCTGTCCGTCTCCGCTTCAGGGAGACGGACAGGGTTAGGGGAGGTGGCGGGGGGGAGCGGGGAGGCGGTGGGGACCCCGGGTGACTGCCGGCAAGCTGGCGGGGACCCAGGGGAAGCGCCGTCGGAAGGGGATGCGCACGCATCTCGTGCGTGCGCATCCCCTTTCACAGAGCAGATGGCGGCTGTCGGGGGATGGCGGCTGGCGATTCTGCCGCCATCCCCTCCATCCGTAGTAACAGTAATTAAGGTTGAAAAAAGGTGTTCGTCCATCGAGTTCACCCTAACTTGTAGCTACTGACTTGAGACACATCTATAGGATTCCCTTAGTGGCCAAAAATGTATCCAGTTTTGATTTAAATTCATTAGCAGTAGTTGCTGTAATCACCCCCACCGGCAATGAGTTCCAGAATTTTACTGCTCTAATGGTGAATAATCCTCTTAATTCTGTACGGAATTTATTTTCCTCGAGCCTCAGTACATGCCCGCGTGTCCTAAGTATAGGCCTGTTAGTGAACAAATCATGTCCCAGTTCCATATGATTCCCAATCCTGTATTTAAACATACTAATCATATCACCTCTCAACCTCCATTTCTCCAGTGAAAACCTATTCATCCTGGTTAACCTATCCTTGTATTCTAGTGATTCAAGACTTTTTACTAGCTTAGTCGCCCTTCTCTGTACCTGTTGCAATTCATTTATGTCCTTTTTAAGGTGCGGTGCTCAGAACTGAACACATTATTCCAAGTGTAGTCTCACCAATAAGCTTACCATCGGTAACCTTTATGCGCACACTTTAAACAAACTTATTTAAACCTTTAACCATAAACTTAACACTAAAAATAACGAGACAGACACAAGTGCTGGCGTTTTAAATAGAATGTCAAATTTATTGACAGCTATATCTGACTATAAATGGTGGCGGCACTAAAGAACGGTCATAGAAAAGAGGGGGGAAAGATCAACACACACCATTCAGACATCGTTGGTGTTCAACTCTCCCATCGCAACACTCCTGTGCGGATGGTGCAGCCCATCCCCTGTCCAGGCACATTGGCTAACAAAATATCAATGTTGGGAGAGTGCACCCCACTATTTACATACGATTTCCATATAAACAAGGACCGTTCTTTATGCCGCCAAGAAATAGAAAATAGGTATGGGAGGGTGGGGAAAATTGTTCCAAAGAGGAAGATCACCTGACTTCCTGCCTACTCCTAGCACATAGAACTCCTCCCCTGATCGGCTTTTCCTATCCTTGTCAGAACACCCTAGCAACTTGCTACTTAAGTGATCTCCGATCCCTTTTGTGGTTTATGTCAACACTTGCTTAATCAGCCCTCGGTTTTCTTGCCTTGTGAAGAGGCACGATCACATTGGCACCCCTTGAATCCATTCCCCTTTTAATGCATGCCAGTGTCCAGTTTGCTTTTGCTGCTGCACTTGAGCAGTGTGCACTATTACCCAATTTTTCATCTATGATGACCTCCAAGTCCTTTTCTACAGCAAAATTCCCTGTAATAACTCCATTTATCCTCTAAGTAGCTTGTTCATTTTTGTCCCCGTAATGAATTACTTTAAATTTATCAATGTTAAACTGCCATTTCTGTCCATTCTCCAATTTAGGAAACAAATGACTTAAAACAAATTAATTTGTCTCCTATCCAGTACCAGGTTTTTATTCCATGCAACCAACTAGTTGGATGGTTGAAGGAAAGTTGGTCTGATGTGTGGCCAGCATTAGGTTTGTAATATTATTGCATAACAGATTTTTTAAATAAAATATGCTTGTAAATTTAATATTAATTAGGTTACATGCTCATAGCGGTACATGCTCAAACCAACCAATGGTGTCTTGCCCTGTATCTGAATGTGAACTTGGCATTGACAAGCTACATAATAGGTTTCATGATTCACGGTATTGATTTCAGTGTCATAATTACTGATGGTGCAGTTATATACAGTATGTGATCTATAGATCCTAACTGATGTCTGCTCACACTGGGTTCACCTTCTGATACTGCGTATCGCAGTGCGCCAAGGTTATGCTGCTATCTATTTATACCCCACGTAAATTCACAATCTAGGTCTTGGCAATAAAGGTTTATAGAGTGTCTGTTCGACCACACATGCATTATCAAGACACAACTAAATATACTAAGCTGCTTCTGCAGATGCTTATCTGGAGTTTTATACATTGCAAGCAAAACATTGTTTTTTTTTTCCTTCTGGAATGCAAGGTCAAATAACAATAGGGGAACGTGCTGTCTAGTGTCACCACAAATGTACTAGAATGCTACAAGAGCTTGGAGAATGGGAACATTTTTAGTGGGCGTGAATTTTATCATCTCGATATGACCTTGGTTCAGTTCTGTTGTGTTTTGCTTTTTGATTTAGTGGTGTTGAGGAACAATAACAGATTCTATCTCATTTTGATTGCATGTGTACAGCTGTGACTAAATAGTACTTATAAACACGCTTCCAACAGGAAACTGTGTACATCTGCACTGCGGGCCTGCAAAGCCAGGAGTCCACTTTTGGAACATATACCTCCCTCCCAGCTGGACAGCATAAACAGAAACAGCTGGGAATGGAAAGTCACTGCATTCAGTTGTCCTTACAAAAACAGCAATAGTCAGTATAAAACATGTCAGGAAACCTGTGTCATTGGGGCCCCTGCGTTACTGGAAAGTTATTGAGCTCTCTGCCACCGCATAGTTTGGCAGCTGCTCAAGGTAGCACAGTGTTGTTCATTTACAAATGTTTAGAGTGATGACAAGGTTTTGTACAAAACAATATATCATTTTAGCTGCATACTGTATATCATTCAAAAATATATGGTTATATACATAATTATAAGAAAACTACAGTAGATCCATGTTACTCTTTTTCATCATTCTGCTCTAGTACAGTACATTTGTGAAACCTCTTAAAGAAATAATGTTGACCATCAAACAAAACTTACCCGCAAGGCCGAAAAGGTAGAAGAGGCGGCACTCGGAGGCTTTTAGAACCGTGAAATCAGACGTGTTTATTATCCTTTAGGTCTCTGATACCCCACCTTCAGGACATATATATCTTGTACGTGCGAAACAAATATGGGGACTCTATACCCAGATGATTTTTAGCACTGGAATTTATATATAGTTTGGGGGAAACTAGACTTAAGGTCGCCATACAATACATCAGAAAGACCTGTCTTACAATCATGATTGTGTCTAAAGGAACCCTTACATTAGAACAATTTTGCCACATTTTGGCCAATTTTGATGTTTCCTGCCATATATCGCCTGAAAAGTGTGACCTGGTTTGTGTTTTCCATCCGATCCAATTCGATGCACGGTCCTGGATGGGAGCCTCTAGGTTGGTCGGACCGCACCTGTGATTTGTCGGAATCGGATGTAATCGGATGGAAAATGGAGTGCTTTTTTGTTCCCACGACATATCGCCTGTGCTGGGGTAACCAACTTTCCTGGACACACCTCTCGTCGGGAGCAGCAGCACGAGTGAGCACGAGGCAGCAGGAGAGGAGACCAGCAGGAGCAGCAGCAGATTCATCCTATTGTGGCTCAAAAATATGTATTTTTCACACACAACCTGCACATGTACACAGGCCACCAATGCAGACACTGGCCACTAATGCAGACACTATACCCCAATGCTGTACCATGTATTTCTCTGGGCCTAAAGTGGTTTTAACCTCCCTGTTGCCCTAGTGTACCCCAATTCTGTACCATGTGGTTTTTTTTGGGGCCTAAAGTGTTAACCCCCCCCCCCCCCGTTGCCCTAGTGTTTTCACCGCCACTGTACCCCAATGCTGTACCATGTGGTTTTTTTGGGCCTAAAGTGTTTTAACCCCCTTTTGCCCTAGTGCAGCGGTTCTCAAACTGTGGGTCCTGACCCCAAAGTGGGTCCCGGCCTTCTCAGCATGGGGTCGCGACTCCATGTTGCTGACCATCATGCTGATGACTTTTCTAATCTCAGACAGTTATTCAAGGAGTCTAAACAATCTTGAATTGTCTGTTACTTCAGACTCCTTCCATCATTGTGTGCCCCCACAATGCTGCCATGTATGTGCTGTCTGCTGACTACACACGTCATGTGATGACCTTCTGCAGTAACTTGCTGGGGTCCGGTCATTATTTTTATTGTCTTATGGGGTCCCAGAGCAAAATAGTTTGAGGACCCCTGGCCTAGTGTTTTCGCTGTTACAATACCCCACTACTGTACCATGTGTTTCTCTGGGCCTAAAGTGTTTTTAACCCGCTGTTGCCCTAGTGTTTTCACCGCCACTGTTCTCCAATGCTGTACCATGTATTTATGTGGCCTAAAGTGTTTTTACCCCCCTGTTGCCCTAGTGTTTTCGCCGCCACTGTACCCTAATGCTTTACCATGTGTTTCTCTGGGCCCAACGCTATAGTATTCATGCTTGCTTAATGAAGAAACTTTTACTATAAAAACAACTTTATTTTAAAAAACATTAACCATATACAAAAACATTGAAGGTATATTTTAAACCATATATAAATGTACAATTTTTTTTCTTATAGATGTCGCTCAACAAAGATGTTGATTTTATGACTCGGCTCCTGTAGCACTATCTTGAGCGTGAATGTCTCTGCAGAATGAAGTCCAAGGGGTACTCTGACAAAATGCGGCTAATTTGGCTTTGGCGGAGCTTTTGGAATACAGCCTCCCCTTTTATTCCTCAGCCAATGCAGAGTGGCTAAAGAAACTAATCCAAAACATGAGGACTGTCCTCCTAAAGGAACATAAAAAAATAGAGGACTCAAAAAGATCTGGAGCAGCTACATCACAGGTATACAAAACATCACTATGGAGCAGGAGCCCACACAAACAGGATTCTCCTCCCATCCTAGGGTTGCCACACCGCAGAATGCAGAGGGAGAAAAATCTCAGGCGGCATCTGTAAGTACATTTTGTCAACCTTTATAATTAAATTATATGGATCTGCTGTAGGCCGGTGCGTTGATCTGGATGAGATTTCAATAGGTTTCTCCTCCACAGTTATGCAGGTACTGTAGCTGTTAAAAGCAAAAAGGGGACAATATTAATATATGTATTTAAACATTGTATTGTTGTATTCACATTACAGAGTGAAAGTTTGGAAACTGAGATTCCACCTACCCCAGACTTCAGCCTTATTGCTGACTCGACTGCTGGCTCCCAGGATTCACGTACCCCTTCTACCTAGACACCTGCTGGGTCTGATTTGCTTGACAGCTCGGCAGCAAACTCTACACCAACTTCTTGAGCATCCCGCAAAAAAATTAAAACAAAGGAACATCACGCAGGAGGAAGAGGAAGACATGCTTTTTAATGAAATCAAGCAGAAACTGTATCAACCACCCAATCACTTCAGCAAATTTGGAGCGTTTATGGGCTGTGCAATGCCAGTTGATCAGAATGATCACATTGAGTGCATCAGTTTTGAGCTAATGGCAAAGGTACGCCAAGGAAAATTAAATTCCAATTTTTATATTTGTGAGGGCATTTCTGGTAGTGCTCCTCCTACTCCTCAGCCTATACTGGCCACCCAACCCCAGCATATACGGCCCTCCCAACCCGAGTCTACACCCACCTTGTCCTCAGGCATATATTCCGCTATGCTGGAGGCAGAGGAGGACATGCCTCACTTTGAATTTTTATAGGTTTCTTTTAGGTCACATTTTGTTTTTAGAAGTTATTGGCATATGAAATTGCCATGTTGGCAACACATTTTTTTTTCATTGCACTAAAAACCTGATCCGGGTTATTTTAAATTAAATAGTAAAATATTTGCACTTTTTTTGTGGGGTACCAAGTAAAAACCCTATCCATACCGGACCCCGGACTACCAGACCAGACATCAATCTCTGCATTCCTGCGCTTGTAGTGTCCAGTCCGGGGGGGGGGGGTTGCCCTTTTGGGGGATGCCTGTGATAGTTTTCACCAGGGACATGGGGAAGTTGAGATGAAAGCCTCTGTGTACGGCCCTTATGAACAACATCCACGGACCATACATGGATGCTTTATCATCTCCCTCCACCTGTCCCTGGTGAAAGCTATCAGGGATCACCGGCAGCCCCACCGGACAGGCACCACACAGATTGTACACGACAAGCTCATGAATGGAGACCTTGGCATTCCAGGGTTCTGTCCGGTTCCGTTTTTTACCCATACCACTTTTTGTGGCGTTGGATACGCTAGAAACACATATATTTGTCATTGCACAGCTATTTCAAAGGTTCAAGTATTTGAAGTTTATAACTGATAGGGGGCCTTAAAACTTTGTGTATGCCATGTTGGTGGCAATAATAATATTGTCCAGCTATTTGCCATGTTGGCAAGACATTGAAAAGTTTTTATAGCACAGCTATTTGCCATGTTGGAAAGTTCTATTAAAAAAGAAAATTCCGATAAAAAAGTATTTCAACTAAACAGGTGTGGTGTGTATCTTCTAGCTTTAAATATTGTTTTTGGTAACCCTATATATATAATGCCGGCACTCCCTTGCTGCCAAGTAAAGTATGTCCGGTGCCCTCCTGAAGACCCACCTTTGCCAGTGGGTTGTATATGCAGATACCTGGTTGGCGGCACTCATGAGTGTCAAAACCGCCCGTGAATGCCGCCAACCTGGTATATCCATCCATGTATGTATGTATGTATGTATGTATGAATGAATATATATATTTGGCCCAGCCCCTCTAGTCCCCTAATCCAGCCCACCAAATTCACATGCAATTTTGCCAGATAAATCTCATACAATTTATTGGACCAAATTGCATGCAAAAAATTACACCAAAGTACCAAATTGGATGCAATCACTCCAGAGAAGGTCCAGGGGGAGTTCAAGGGAAATTGCATCCTATTTCAGCATCAGATATATCTTTCTAGTGTAAGGGGGCCTTAACTTTTTCTTCAACTCCCCGGCAGTCCTTGGTGGTTTTTGGACACACAATGTACTCACAATCCGTCATACAATCCAGCTGCTGCATGCGCTCGGTTGTCTCACAATCGCTTGTAATGCACCTAAACTGCCACTCAAATGGCGCCGGTTGTATGACCAGTCAGACAACCGATTGTATGTGCTTAAAAGCACATGCAATTGGCTCTCAATTCCAACTGATCAACTGGAGGACCAATCCTCCGACCAGCGAGACAGCGCATTGCACGATTGTGTGCAAACAATGTGCATACAATCCGTCATACAAACAGTCCAGATTGTATGATTGGGTACAATATCCTTTCTGGGGGTTTGGGGTAAATTTACTAAAATGAGAGCTCTGTTAAAAATGGGAGGTTGCCCATATCAACCAATCATGTTATATCTATTATCTTCTAGAAGGCTCTAATTAAATAAGTTCAATCTGATTGGTTGCTATTGACAACATCCCATCTTTAATAGAACTTCCATCTTAATAAATGTACCCCTTTGTATCCTAAACACTCAAATGAAAGGGCATGGTTGTGATGACGTGATTGGCTGTAAATAGTGTGCATGGTGCCACATGAATCTGCAAGGATGTGCATTGCTGCATGATGCCACAAGGAATGGTCTTTTACTTCAGCAGTTCATGCGCATATTGGCGCAGGCCCCTGCACCATCAAAAATGGGACTGAATTCGGACCCATACAAACGGGGCTGAATTGGCCACAAAGTCCCTGGTAGGCATCTCTGTCTGGGCTAATCTCAAAAACAACAGCTGGATGGATTTCAATGCATTTTTCACAATTCTATAGAGCATTTGTCGAGGAAGGTTTAGTTAGGTGAATGAAACCATTAATCTATTAATCCATGCAGTGATCATTTTAGTTCAGCAAATCAAATAAAAAATGGCTGCCTGGTCACTTTCTTGGCTTATGCTGCCTAAACTGTTAAAGATACTGTATATCACAACAATGGACTTTATTTTAATACTATGTAGAGATTGATTACATACAGTATTATACGATTTCTCCTCCAAAAAATTGTATAACCCCGTTTAATGTTACAAAATTTTTTCTCTTTTTTTTTCCACATTACACATTATTTATGGAAAAAAACCTTTTCCCTCAAACTAATCTTATAAAACCTTACTAAAAAAAAAACCCTATAAGCTTTAATTAAAAATTACTCCCATGCAAATCCGGGGCACTAGTTAAATATGTGTTTGTAAACTGCATGATCGTCTGAAAAACATGTACCCATAGATTAGAGAATTTGCCTTTCAGGAACGATTTGTTTGTACCCCAGGAGAATTGGCTTGGTTACTCATCTACTATGTTATTTTTTTTAATAACTTGAAAAATATATAAAAATATGTTTTTTCCAATTAATATCTTGAAAAGCAAGGCAACAGACAAACAGTACACACATTGCTCTTAAAATGATATCAACTAATACATCAGCCAGAATTCGATACAAGACAAACAATAACAAGCTGAGGGATATGTACTGAACACAAAAAGTAAATACATTGTTTATTGAGCAGTTTCTCAACGTCTTGTGTCTCCATAGTAACAATCTTGTTGTGATCGCTGCATTTTGGTTGTGTGAGATATAATACAGTCTGTTATTTTGCAAAACCATAAACTAATTAGATTTCAATCATTAGACTGAAACTTAATTAAGAGATAAGAGAGAACATAGAAACACATTGTTTATGGAGCTGCAATTTGAGAGAAATTTGGGGAAAAGTCTCTGTATGCATACATGAAGGCACTCATTTAATTGTAATGGTGTTTTAGTTATGAATAGGTTTCTCATTCAATGCAGAATTCAGTGCCAGTTCTCTGTATATTGTTTTGATTGATTTTTGGTGGACTGGATAATTATTTGAGGGCCTATTAGAAGTTAGAACTAAAGTTTCCCACAAATGGATGGATTTTATAAATTATTCAATCTCTTATACTATATACCTTGAAATCCAGAACATTCTGGCCAAACAATATCAGACACACACACACACAGAATAATGCAATTTGGGCTCCTTTCCTGCGATTGAGGCAGTCAGATTTGATGCGCGGTCCCATGTGCATCACACCAGAGCCTGCTAGTTAAACCATCTGCACAAGAAATCTGTTGGATTGCTTCTGAGCCTGGGGGGCTTGGCTGGGATTGCTTGTGATATATTGCATGCAATCCTGCCACTGGGAAGCTCCTGATTGACTTAATGGGGGATCACTTGACGACTTCTCAGAGGGGAGAAATCGCTTTAGTGTATGGGCAGCTTTAGATTGATTGTTTAACAACTTCAATCATATAACACATCATTGCCACATCGTTCATCAGGCCTAAACAGTGAGCGATGTGTGCCAAATCGAGCACGACAGGTCGTTCATCTTTCCACATGTTGAAGGGATCAGCGAGCTAGATGAAAGACCAGCGGGTGCGTTCATTAGATCAAGATCATTTACAGACACTGGGAGCGAAGAGCCTAAGTGAGTTTCACACTCACCGAGTTGGTTGCTCCAGAGGGAACAGGCAGGGAACGGCACCAGGGGAACCCCCAGCATTTAATGGGTGTCCAGATGAAAATGCTTAGCGTTCCCCTGGGAACGCAGGCGGGTCAATGCCACAGATGTCAGCACCCGCCCCCTTATCGGTGGACACCGAAGGAAACAAAATCAGTTCAGACTGACTTTTTATTTCCGAAGGGGAGAGAAATCATCCGATGGTCAGTGACGCGCACATTCCCTTGCGTGGGGGGGGGGGTGGTGCGGACGTGCGACTGGGTGGCGTTTCAGGGATCGCTAAGCAGCGAACAACTGTTACTTAATGAGCCTTACTGAATCAGGCTTAATGTGCAATCATCTTCTAATCACAGTAAGGTGCTTCAGTATGATTTATTTGCCCAAGAACAGCTTTTAGGTGATGCTTATCTCGTGTTCTTGCACAGTATGTGTACTGTATGTGTTTTCCCTAATCAGCCCATAGGCTGTACTCTTCATAGAAGGATACAGAGTGAAGCCCTCCCTAGCCTAGGCTAGGGCTGGCCAAACCGGTCCTCGAGAGTTACCAACGGTCCACATTTTCAAAATCACCTAGCTAGTGAACAGCTATAGTCATTAAGTCATTACTTGTACCCCTTTTATGCCTAAAAGCCAAGTCGGACCCGGGTACAAACTGGCTTTTGACACCTTTTACGCGGCATTCCCCCAGCTGGGTTGGTGACATCACTGGAGGCGGGGCATGAGCCGCTCCAAATCTTGGCTTTTCCATTGCAATGATCGGTAAGGGTTACCTGTTTACACTGCGAGCCAACCTGGAACATTTTGTCGAGTTGAAATTCCGGGTCTCACAACCCGCTTCTGAGTATTTACATTGCAATCCTGGGTTTTTGCGCTCTTCTGTGAAAAAACCTGGGTTATTAGGGCTGATGTAAAAGGGGTATAACTGTCACGTTTTCAAACATGCTGCATTCATTCCTAACTGACACATTTGAGAGATCCACAGGTCACTTTAAAAATCTAAACTGTTGGTAGATCTTGAGGACCGGTTTGGCCACCCCTGGCCTGCACTGATATCAAATATGCATAGCTGGTCATATGGTCTGAGCAATGCATGACTTGATGTGTGTTACTATGGCCACGCATGAGGCCTGATTCCAACCTGATCACTGCTGTGCAATATTGCAGAGGTCTGCTATCAAATAGCCACCGCCCAGACAGAGTAAACTCCCACCCTGTGCAAAACATACAAATGACGTGCGAAATGGAATGCTGATCTACAAATATTTTCGTAATTCACTTGCCATTGAATGATTTTCCCCATCTGTGCAAGTGTGCTTAACTCTGTGACAGAGACTGGCTGACCGAGGGTGGCGCTGATGTCACACACCTTCCCTTAAAATGCCTGGGTACACAAGCACTTTTTCTGACACTCCCAGAAAATGTCTGGTTATCACGCGCATTGCCGGCTTCCTGTCAGACAAGTTGTAAGGGATTGCGAAAAGAGTGATTTCTTATTTTTGTCAATGTTTGGCCTCGCACATGTACGCTGCGTTCCATGCACATGGACAGTAGTTTGATAATCAATTGGTTGGCAACTTTGCAGCAATATCTGCCTAACCAGGTGAATTATTCAATCACCTGGAGCATAATTTATAGCGGCAAGTGGTAAAAATACATGGGACTGCCTTCTCTGGCTATCCATATGAAACTCATGTAGATTCAGATCAAGTCAAAAAGAAGTAACATTCATATTAACAAATAATTGCATTACCATTTGTATTTACAAATGAAATAAACAATAATTGTGCTGACCTCTTTATAGACTACTTTCTGCATCCAAATGTGTATGATTCAGATAATATCCTGTATGTAATTGAGTAATATATTGTGTACATTTGAGACCATATTCTTTGTAAAATTGTTAATGCACAATAAATTCTAAATTTTAAATTATTTGGCCACATTATGTAAACATTCTGCAACTCTTATTCAGACTGAGGATAATGTACACAGAGGTGTGAGATCGCAGATGATCTGTTACATAATACTCTATCACATTTGTTTTTAATCTTCCTTAATCCGTGATGATAGACTTGACTTAAATTTGTATAAGTAGAATGTGTTGGGAATGGGTCTGGTCTGCGATGGGCATATTTAGACCAAAAGAAAGTTTTATAAATACACAAATGAGAAGTGTATTATCAAAGCTGGATTTCATATTTCAACTATACACAGCACTTGGCCTCCTTCAGCTCACCTCAGCAGGACTCTCCTTATGGTTTGATATATACTGTGTGTGTGTGTGTGTGTGTGTGTGTGTGTGTGTGTGTGTGTGTGTGTAAAATATATAATGTTAGGGTGTGCGGTGCAAAAAGCTCTCTACCTAGTTTTTAAAAAGTGGCAAGGGATATACAGTATATGTGAAGTAGACTGTGTACACACGGGGGCGATAGGGGCTGAAATCGCTGGAAATATGGTCGCTGGTGACCATATTGCCAGTGATGGGAGTGTGCCCCGGCGATAAATCGCCGGGTGCGCGCTACCGTTTTCAGCCCCGTTCTAATCCCCGTTCAAGCTCCTGCGACCAGCTGATTACCTCTGCAGCACCGCCGGCAGAGGTTCTCTTTTATCAGCGACCATCTCTGGTCGCTGATGAAAAGGAGAAACTGAGCAATATATCTCCCCCGTGTGTATGGGGCTTAACACTCCCAAAAAATTATTGTGGCAGCAAAAACTTTCAATAGTGCTCCTTTTCCATTGTGCAGTTTCAAGGAATGTTAATATGTGATAGAGAACTTGTGCCTTTAGTGTTTTGTGCCCTTATGGGGCTTGTTAGATATGCTTACCATATAGCGAAGGTAAACAGATATGGCACAGTTTCTTTACTCCGTCACTCCTCTGAAACGTCTCTCGGGGGGTGTAACACTCGTTTGTATTGGAAGTACATAAAGAAAAGGTGTAGTATCAGTAAGGTACACTACTGTATTTCATACACCACACCATTTTTCCAACACTGTGGTGTATGAAATTGTTTACCTTACTGATACAACACCTACAAACTGATTGGCTGAGAAAGGTCAGTTGCTTCCCATTCACTTTTTTTTTTTTACGTGCACTTCAAGGCGTCTGGTGGGTGACACCCACCAGACGCCTTGACTAGCTGGACGTGTAGGAGAGGAGAGCTGCTTGCTGGTGCCAGGAGTGTATATATATATCTCCATATTACCTGCCCGAATTAGCCATTGCCATAATACATAATACATAATACATGTACCAAATTAGAGATGGGCAAAAGGGCTCATTAAGCTGAACCGGGACCCCGCCGGATCTCTCAGCGGAAAGATACGGATCTTTTAGACGTCTCCTCGGCTCGCTTACAAAAGAAAAGGGGAATACAGTATATACATGACCGAGTAAAAACACTGATTGATGGCTGGGTACAGAATCGCCATTGATGGCAACCATCGATGGCGTCTGCACCGATGGCCATCCCTGGCAGCAGCCGCTAATCTTTCTATCACTTGTAGTCACAGCACTGTACTCAGTCTCCAGAGGTAGTACATCTCAGCTGCCAGAGGTGGCAGCACTGAGATCAGGAAAATGCATTGTAATGGAAAACTAAACTGAAACGGATCACCTTTTTGGGATCGGCGGCTCACTCGTTCTTGAATGGATCCGGTTCGTTCGTGAACGACCCATCTCTATACCAAATGTGCACATGATTATATGGATTCATAGATAACTTTGGTAACCTTCGGTATTGGTGTACTGTAGCTTGTTGACCTCCTCCAAAGTTGAATATTCAGTTTTTATTTTATCCTTTAGATATTTCCAACATGACTACTACACATTATAATATATCTGCTTTACTTTTGTTGGACAAATAAGCATATTTTATATTTAAACATTCCATTGCATCAAATATGTTTGCCCCCATTTGTAATTAGCTTATTTGAAGGGGGCTGGTATGTCTGTAGACAGGATTAAGGATATAATGATATATTTATTATCCTTGTATGTGAGATCGGGTGCAGAACCTCTCCCTGTTTATAAAACTGAATCATTTCTGTAAGCACAGCACTTCTCACTATGTGACGGCCATCTACAGCCAAAGTTAATAAATATGTTATTTTCACTTGAAAATATCAACATGTTTTAAAATGGCTTATTTTTAAATAAGACACGCGCAGAGCTTTCTGCCAGAATTTCTAACATTTTTTCTTTCTAATTAAACATTCTGTAGTTCTGTTTGTGTACAAAAAAAATACAAACAACTTTTTCCTAGGGATGCCATATTGTAGCTTTCACATCACATAAAACATTTTGAAACGTTTTGAAAAACTGTAATTTTAAATGGTATTTTAAACGGGTCTAGTGTTCATATTGCAGCAGATTACCATTTAAAAATACAGTTTAAGTACCATTCTCATCACCAGTCAAGCCGTTTAACCTCTGAACACGTTTCTACCCACAGCTTATTTCCTGGTTCAGGGAAGGGACACAAGACAAGGGACAGCCTATCACAGTGCTCTAACCTTTATTTTTTACTAAATACCATTTCAGTGCCATTCATGCCCCTTTCCCACTGCAGGCTTTATACACGGTAAAATGCCGTTTTTTTAGCCTTTTTAAACGGCTAGAGCTGCAGTGGGAAAGCTCCAGGTTGCTTTACCCGGGTAACAAATACCGGTATTTGTTAACCGGGTAAAAAGCAGTGTTTTACCCGTGTAAGAGACGTTTTTTTGGCAATGGGAAAGGGTTTTAAACGGTATTTAGAAATAATAATAAAAGTTAAGAACATGATTGGTGCATGTGATGTTTTTAATGACAGGCAAGGTTTACTAGAGAGTTTAAACGTGTTGCTTTGTGGTTTACACGGGTAAGTGTGAATGCGACATTTACTGCTTTTAAACGGTAATTTACCATTTAAAAGCTGCAGTGGGAAAGGGTCTTTGTGGCTCTTACCCGGGTAAAGACCCATTTAAAAAAAACGGGTCTTTACCCGGGTAGGCAGTGGGAAAGCAGCATCAGACAGCACAAAAAACGGCTCTGAATTGGCTTTAAAACGTGTAGGACTCTGCTTTTTAAACGTGTTGAAATACCAGTTAACTTTAAATGGTATTTCAACTATGACACTTTCACACTGCAGCCTTAAACGTTTTAAAAGGCAAAAAAAACGGCAATATACCGTTTTAAAAGTGTGATGTGAAAGCTACATAAGTGTTCTTAAGATACATAAGACCAAATGTGTGTTACTGGTCAAGCTATTATGAAACATACTTTGTGGAGAATATGTCCTTTTAATTTGTGTATAGTCTGTATCTCTCTGCTATCCAGGTTAAGGTGGGAAAGATCAAATATAGAGTGAACAGAATTTGTCTCTGTGTTGTGCACTGTAAGAAAATAAGTATTTCTGTTCTATCTCTATTTGATTACGTCCTCATCTGTCCAGTGGTAGCACACCCCACACAAAACCTTTGTCTCTGAGGGGCAGATAATGCATTGATAAGGGAGGATAAGTGAGCCAGAGCAGAAGTGGCCCATGGCAACCAATCAGCTGCTCTGTATAATTTTATATTATGCAAATTATATATGTTACTTCAGTGCTGATTGGTTGCCATGGGCCACTTCTCCTCTGGCTCACTTCCCCCTCATCACTGCTTTATACATCTACCCCTGATTGAACTACAGTGATTTTAAAAAATGTATGGGGCCTGTGTCTAACAATATCTATATCACCATATTGTCTTGTGCTAATGACCGTTGCACAATATTTCTTAACTTTAAGATTTAACCCCTTCCCGACATTTGACGTACATTTACGTCATGGTCGGGAAGCACTTCCCGACACATGGCGTAAATGTACGTCATGGATTTAAACTGTCACCGCGTCTATAGACGCGGTGACAGTTTCAACATGTCTGCTGTCCCTGACAGCAGACATGTCCGTGCATGCCCAGGGGGGGCTGCGATGCCGCCCCCCCGTCGGCGATCGCTGTGATTGGCTGTTCAGTGTGAACAGCCAATTACAGCGTTTTCCTGTGTCACCGGCGAATAACGTTCGCCGGTGACACGGGATCAGAGGTGATTGGTGCTGTAAAGTACAGCACCAATCACCGCGGGGTGTAAGGGTGACACTGGTGTCACCCCACCTCACCCCGCCCCCAAAGGCCGTGATTGGTTCGTCGGACCGACGGACCAATCACAGCCAAGGAGGGGGATTTAAACTAACGGTGACTGCACTGCAGACGCCATTCCGGTCTGGAATAGCGTGCAGTGCGGTCACCGTACCTCCCTGCCGCCATACTGACCAGAACCTTGCTCCATACTTGCTCCATACTTACCTGATCGCTGCTTCATCACTGCTTCCTGGATCCTGTTGCTACTTGTGCCTTCCTGTGAAATTGTGCTGCTGCAGTGTACTAGCTAGATAGAGAGAGAGATAGATAGAGAGATAGAGAGAGATAGAGAGAGATAGAGAGAGAGATAGTGTCAGAGAGTGCTATATTTTGTGCTGCTGCAGTGTGATATAGTTATAGATAGAGCGATAGAGAGAGAGAGATAGATAGAGAGGCCTAGTGACAGAGTGCTATATTTTGTGCTGCTGCAGTGTGATAGTTATAGAGAGATAGAGAGAGATAGAGAGAGAGAGATAGAGAGAGAGATAGTGTCAGAGAGTGCTATATTTTGTGCTGCTGCAGTGTGATATAGTTATAGATAGAGAGAGAGAGATAGAGAGAGAGAGATAGATAGATAGAGAGGCCTAGTGACAGAGTGCTATATTTTGTGCTGCTGCAGTGTGATAGTTATAGAGAGATAGAGAGAGATAGAGAGAGAGAGATAGAGAGAGATAGTGACAGATTGTGCTATATATTTTTGATATAACTGACTGCTGCCCCCTCCTTTTGTGCTGATCAGTATAAATTAACTGATCAGCAACTTTTTGGGGGCGCAGGTTTTTTTTTTATATATAGATATACCTGTCAGTGCTGCTGCTGCAGTGTCATAGAGTGATAGATAGTGAGAGATAGAGAGATAGAGAGAGATAGTGACAGAGAGTGATAGAGAGTGCTAAATTTTGTGTCTGCTGCCCCCGCCTTTTGTGCTGATCACTATATCTGAGGTGATCAGCAACTTTTTTGGGGGTACAGAGGTTTTTTTTTTTTTATATATACCTGTCAGTTGCACCAAAGGTTGTGCACCTGCTGCACCTCACTGGTAATCAGTGTCGCATCACTGATCACCTTTTTTTTTTGTGTGTGTGCTGTGGGGTCTTTTTTTAATTTTTTTTTTACACACACTGTGATTTTGTGGGTGTCCTGTGGCCGCTGTGCGCTGATCAGTGACGTACATCACTGATCATCTTTTTCGGCACAGGGTTGATCTATATATTTTTTTTTTTTATCAAATTCCTGTTGCCTTTGAGCGCTGTTCAGTGACAGACGTTACTGACCAACATCTGTGCTCAATTTTTGGCGCAGGACCTTTTTTTTTTTTTTTTAACCCCTTAAATTTTTTATTTTTAACCCCTTCATTTTTTTTTTTTTTATTGGTATAAAGTATTTTTTTTTTTCTGCACCACATACACACTACACACTACATACCCCCCGGATTGAAATAAAGTTTGTACCCCCCCCTACACTATACACGTGTTGAAACATTTCACTACCAGTAACACAAAAATAAAAATGGCATCCCAAATGTCCTCCCAAATGTCCTCCCAAATGTCCTCCCAGTCATCCAGGAGAATGTATTCAGTGGAGGAGGCATATGCCATGCTTGCTTCTGACTCTGACACAGCCAGTGATGCAAGCGGGGAATTTGAAGGATTCGCCTTAAGCTCCTCTTCCTCCTCTGGTGATGAGGGACCCCCTCAAAGACGCCCCCGTAGAGCAGCTGAGACCCCCCCCCCCAATAATTGATCTCGTATGGACCCCACCACCAGACAATTTTGAGCCCCAGGTTCCTGAGTTTTTGGCCATGCCAGGAATCCAATTTGATTCCACAGGTCTCAGAGAAATTGACTTTTTCAAATTATTTTTCTCTGATGATTTTATAAATTTAATGGTGGACCAAACTAATTTATATGCCCAGCAGTTTATTGCTCAAAACCCCACGTCATCATTTGCTAGGTGGACCCCTGTAGATGCAGTAGAGATGATGACGTTTTGGGGTCTGGTGTTTCATATGGGCATAGTAAAAAAGCCAGAAATTAGGCAATATTGGAGTACAGATGTTCTGTACAGTACTCCATTTTACCGTATGGCCATGACCCGGACTCGATTTGAGACAATTCTTAAATTTATACATTACACCGATAATGCACAGTGCCCACCCAGAGATGATCCCACCTTTGACCGGCTATTCAAAGTCAGGCCGGTCATTGATCATTTCAGTGCCAAATTTGAAGAGGTGTACATCCCTGAAAAATTTATTTGTATCGACGAGTCCCTTATACATTTTAAAGGTAGGGTTAAATTCCGCCAGTACCTTCCCAGTAAGAGGGCAAGGTATGGCATAAAAATGTATAAACTGTGTGAAAGCACCTCAGGGTACACCCACAGGTTTAGGGTTTATGAAGGGAAGGATTCAAGAATTGAACCGCCAGAATGCCCCCCCTCCCTCGTAGGTGTTAGTGGGAAAATTGTCTGGGATTTAGTGCACCCCTTCCTGGATAAAGGTTATCACCTCTATGTGGATAACTTTTACACCAGCATCCCCCTGTTTAAGGCCCTTGGTTCAAGAGGTACAGCAGCTTGCGGTACTGTGCGCAAGAACCAAAGAGGCCTCCCAAAAACGCACATTGCCCAAGTAATGAGAAGGGGTGAAAGCAGGGGAATATGCAACGAAAATATGTTGTTGGTCAAATATAAGGACAAGAGGGATGTCCTTATACTGACAACAATTCACGGAGACAGTACCACCTCCGTCCCTGTACGAGGTACCAGTACCCACACCTCAAAACCTAATTGTATCCTGGATTACAATAGGTACATGGGCGGAGTGGATCTTTCAGATCAGGTACTGAAGCCGTACAGTGCCCTGCGGAAAACAAAAATCTGGTACAAGAAGGTGGCCGTGTATATCATCCAGATGGCACTGTATAACGCTTACGTGCTATTCCGTTCTACCGGCCAGAGGGGGACATTTATGCACTTTCAAGAGGAAGTCATAAAGGGCCTAATATTTGGGAACCAGCAGGCAGAGGGCCCCAGTACTTCTAGTACTGGCCCCCGTATTGTACCAGGGCAGCATTTTCCTGATGAAATCCCCTCCACTGGAAAAAAGGGCAGGACACAAAAAAGGTGCAAAGTTTGCTATAAAAAGGGAATAAGAAAGCAAACTATTTTCCAGTGTGACACTTGCCCCGACAAACCCGGCCTATGTATAAAGGAGTGTTTTAAAATATACCACACATCTATGGAATATTAGGTTCATAATTTCACCGTGCTTCGGGGGTCTTGCTAATGCCACATAGCACCCACCATTCATTCCACCAGAATCTGAGCCGCAAAATCCAAAAATCACTCCTTCCCTTCTGAGTCCTGCCATGCACCCAACTGGTATTTTTTGGTCACATGTGAGGCATTGCCGTACTCGGGAGAAATTGGGGCACAGATTTTGGGGTGCTTTGTCTCCTTCATTCCTTGTGAAAATGAAAAATTTTGAGCCAGAACTGCATTTTTGTGTAAAAAAATGTAATTTTTCATGTTCACTGCCCACTTGTATCAAAATTGGTGAAACCCCTGGGGGTTTGAAATGTACACTATACCCCTAGATGAATTCCCTGAGGGGTGTAGTTTGCAAAATGGGGTCACTTGTGGGGGGGTTCCACTGTATTGGTGCTTTGGGGGTCTTGCTAATGCGACATAGCACCCACCATCATTCCACCAGAATTTGTGCTGCAAAATCCAAATATCACTCCTTCCCTTCTGAGTCCTGCCACTTTTTGGTCACACATGAGGCATTGCCGTACTCGGGAGAAATTGGGGCACAGATTTTGGGGTGCTTTGTCTCCTTCATTCCTTCTGAAAATGAAAAATTTTGAGCCAGAACTGCATTTTTGTGTAAAAAAATGTAATTTTTCATTTTCACTGCCCACTTGTATCAAAATTGGTGAAACCCCTGGGGGTTTGAAATGTACACTATACCCCTAGATGAATTCCCTGAGGGGTGTAGTTTGCAAAATGGGGTGACTTGTGGGGGGGTTCCACTGTATTGGTGCAACATAGCACCCACCATTCATTCCACCAGAATCTGTGCTGCAAAATCCAAAAATCACTCCTTCCCTTCTGAGTCCTGCCATGCACCCAACTGGTATTTTTTGGTCACATGTGAGGCATTGCCGTACTCGGGAGAAATTGGGGCACAGATTTTGGGGTGCTTTTTCTCCTTCATACCTTCTGAAAATGAAAAATTTTGAGCCAGAACTGCATTTTTGTGTAAAAAATGTAATTTTTCATGTTCACTGCCCACTTGTATCAAAATTGGTGAAACCCCTGGGGGTTTGAAATGTACACTATACCCCTAGATGAATTCCCTGAGGGGTGTAGTTTGCAAAATGGGGTCACTTGTGGGGGGGTTCCACTGTATTGGTGCTTGGGGGGTCTTGCTAATGCAACATAGCACCCACCAAAATTCCACCAGAATCTGAGCTGCAAAATCCAAAAATCACTCCTTCCCTTCTGAGTCCTGCCATGCACCCAACTGGTATTTTTTGGTCACATGTGAGGCATTGCCGTACTCGGGAGAAATTGGGGCACAGATTTTGGGGTGCTTTGTCTCCTTCATACCTTCTGAAAATGAAAAATTTTGAGCCAGAACTGCATTTTTGTGTAAAAAAATGTAATTTTTCATTTTCACTGCCCACTTGTATCAAAATTGGTGAAACCCCTGGGGGTTTGAAATGTACACTATACCCCTAGATGAATTCCCTGAGGGGTGTACTTTGCAAAATGGGGTGACTTGTGGGGGGGTTCCACTGTATTGGTGCAACATAGCACCCACCATTCATTCCACCAAAATCTGTGCTGCAAAATCCAAAAATCACTCCTTCCGTTCTGAGTCCTGCCATGCACCCAACTGGTATTTTTTGGTCACATGTGAGGCATTGCCGTACTCGGGAGAAATTGGGGCACAGATTTTGGGGTGCTTTTTCTCCTTCATACCTTCTGAAAATGAAAAATTTTGAGCCAGAACTGCATTTTTGTGTAAAAAAATGTAATTTTTCATTTTCACTGCCCACTTGTATCAAAATTGGTGAAACCCCTGGGGGTTTGAAATGTACACTATACCCCTAGATGAATTCCCTGAGGGGTGTAGTTTTCAAAATGGGGTGACTTGTGGGGGGGTTCCACTGTATTGGTGCTTGGGGGGTCTTGCTAATGCGACATAGCACCCACCAAAATTCCACCAGAATCTGAGCTGCAAAATCCAAAAATCACTCCTTCCGTTCTGAGTCCTGCCATGCACCCAACTGGTATTTTTTGGTCACATGTGAGGCATTGCCGTACTCGGGAGAAATTGGGGCACAGATTTTGGGGTGCTTTTTCTCCTTCATACCTTCTGAAAATGAAAAATTTCGAGCCAGAACTGCATTTTTGTGTAAAAAATGTAATTTTTCATTTTCACTGCCCACTTGTATCAAAATTGGTGAAACCCCTGGGGGTTTGAAATGTACACTATACCCCTAGATGAATTCCCTGAGGGGTGTAGTTTGCAAAATGGGGTGACTTGTGGGGGGGTTCCACTGTATTGGTGCTTGGGGGGTCTTGCTAATGCGACATAGCACCCACCAAAATTCCACCAGAATCTGAGCTGCAAAATCCAAAAATCACTCCTTCCCTTCTGAGTCCTGCCATGCACCCAACTGGTATTTTTTGGTCACATGTGAGGCATTGCCGTACTCGGGAGAAATTGGGGCACAGATTTTGGGGTGCTTTGTCTCCTTCATACCTTCTGAAAATGACAAATTTGGAGCCAGAACTGCATTTTTGTGTAAAAAAAATAATTTTTCATTTTCACTGCCCACTTGTATCAAAATTGGTGAAACCCCTGGGGGTTTGAAATGTACACTATACCCCTAGATGAATTCCCTGAGGGGTGTACTTTGCAAAATGGGGTGACTTGTGGGGGGGTTCCACTGTATTGGTGCAACATAGCACCCACCATTCATTCCACCAAAATCTGTGCTGCAAAATCCAAAAATCACTCCTTCCGTTCTGAGTCCTGCCATGCACCCAACTGGTATTTTTTGGTCACATGTGAGGCATTGCCGTACTCGGGAGAAATTGGGGCACAGATTTTGGGGTGCTTTTTCTCCTTCATACCTTCTGAAAATGAAAAATTTTGAGCCAGAACTGCATTTTTGTGTAAAAAAATGTAATTTTTCATTTTCACTGCCCACTTGTATCAAAATTGGTGAAACCCCTGGGGGTTTGAAATGTACACTATACCCCTAGATGAATTCCCTGAGGGGTGTAGTTTTCAAAATGGGGTGACTTGTGGGGGGGTTCCACTGTATTGGTGCTTGGGGGGTCTTGCTAATGCGACATAGCACCCACCATTCATTCCACCAGAATCTGTGCTGCAAAATCCAAAAATCACTCCTTCCCTTCTGAGTCCTGCCATGCACCCAACTGGTATTTTTTGGTCACATGTGAGGCATTGCCGTACTCGGGAGAAATTGGGGCACAGATTTTGGGGTGCTTTTTCTCCTTCATACCTTCTGAAAATGAAAAATTTTGAGCCAGAACTGCATTTTTGTGTAAAAAAATGTAATTTTTCATTTTCACTGCCCACTTGTATCAAAATTGGTGAAACCCCTGGGGGTTTGAAATGTACACTATACCCCTAGATGAATTCCCTGAGGGGTGTAGTTTGCAAAATGGGGTCACTTGTGGGGGGGTTCCACTGTATTGGTGCTTGGGGGGTCTTGCTAATGCGACATAGCACCCACCAAAATTCCACCAGAATCTGAGCTGCAAAATCCAAAAATCACTCCTTCCCTTCTGAGTCCTGCCATGCACCCAACTGGTATTTTTTGGTCACATGTGAGGCATTGCCGTACTCGGGAGAAATTGGGGCACAGATTTTGGGGTGCTTTTTCTCCTTCATACCTTCTGAAAATGAAAAATTTTGAGCCAGAACTGCATTTTTGTGTAAAAAAATGTAATTTTTCATTTTCACTGCCCACTTGTATCAAAATTGGTGAAACCCCTGGGGGTTTGAAATGTACACTATACCCCTAGATGAATTCCCTGAGGGGTGTAGTTTTCAAAATGGGGTGACTTGTGGGGGGGTTCCACTGTATTGGTGCTTGGGGGGTCTTGCTAATGCGACATAGCACCCACCATTCATTCCACCAGAATCTGTGCTGCAAAATCCAAAAATCACTCCTTCCCTTCTGAGTCCTGCCATGCACCCAACTGGTATTTTTTGGTCACATGTGAGGCATTGCCGTACTCGGGAGAAATTGGGGCACAGATTTTGTGGTGCTTTTTCTCCTTCATACCTTCTGAAAATGAAAAATTTTGAGCCAGAACTGCATTTTTGTGTAAAAAAATGTAATTTTTCATTTTCACTGCCCACTTGTATCAAAATTGGTGAAACCCCTGGGGGTTTGAAATGTACACTATACCCCTAGATGAATTCCCTGAGGGGTGTAGTTTGCAAAATGGGGTCACTTGTGGGGGGGTTCCACTGTATTGGTGCTTGGGGGGTCTTGCTAATGCGACATAGCACCCACCAAAATTCCACCAGAATCTGAGCTGCAAAATCCAAAAATCACTCCTTCCCTTCTGAGTCCTGCCATGCACCCAACTGGTATTTTTTGGTCACATGTGAGGCATTGCCGTACTCGGGAGAAATTGGGGCACAGATTTTGGGGTGCTTTGTCTCCTTCATACCTTCTGAAAATGACAAATTTGGAGCCAGAACTGCATTTTTGTGTAAAAAAAATAATTTTTCATTTTCACTGCCCAGTTGTACCACAATTGGTGAAACCCCTGGGGGTTTGAAATGTACACTATACCCCTAGATGAATTCCCTGAGGGGTGTAGTTTGCAAAATGGGGTCACTTGTGGGGGGGTTCCTAACTTTTAGCATCTTATGGTGCCTTGAAACCTACATGGTGCCTAAAAAATAATCTCATAAAAAGGAGGCTCCAAAATCAAGTAGGTGCTCCTTCTATTATGAAGCCTGTGGTTTGGTCACCGTGCACACTAGGGCCACATATAGGATATTTATGAAAACAAAAGAATTGGGGGAATCAATTTTTAGTCACATTTCTCTAGTAAAATGTACTGTGTTCCTTATAAAAATGTATTAAAATTGCAAATCTGCAAAAAAAAAGAAATTTTGAAATTTCACCTACACTTTGTTTTAATTCCTGTGAAACACCTAAAGGGTTAACAAACTTCCAAAATGCTGTTTTGAATACTGTGAGGGGTGCAGTTTTTGAAATGGCATCATTTATGGGGGTGTCTCACATACAAGTCCCTCAAAGTCACATCAGAACTGAACTGGTCCCTAAAAAAATCAGTGTTTGAAATTTTCTTGAAAATTTGAGAATTTGCTATTCATATTGTAAGCCTCCTAGTGTCCCAAAAAATTAAAAGGAAGTTGAAATAATGATGTCAACATAAAGTAGACATATGGTCTATGTTAGTTATTCACTATTTTGAGTGGTAAGATTATTTGTCTCACAAGCAGAAAATTTAACATTTTGCAAATCGCTAAATTTTCCATTTTTTCACGATATTTTGGTATTTTTCACAAAAAAACACAGACTGTATCGACCCAAATTTACCACTAATTTGAAGTACAATGTGTCACGAAAAAACAATCTCAAAACCACTGGGATAAGTAAAAGCAAAAAAAAGTTATCCCCACTTAAGTGAGACATGTCAGATTTGAAAAAAAGGGCTCTGTCAGGAACGCAAAAACTGGCTCTGTCAGGAAGGGGTTAAGGCAATATACTCCGAGTCAGCATGCTCCTAAGTAAAATATATACATATATATATATATATATATATATATATATATATATATATATATATATATATATATATATATATATATATATATAATTATATGGCGTTCTGTCCTAAAAATCAGTGGGCTCTATGGAATACACAGACATGTGATAGTGATAGATCTATCTATCTATCGAAGTCACACGAAAAGCTGTTTGGCTCTACAGAGTTACGCCACAGCATGGTGTGCTTAGAAGGGCTTTTTAACCTGCAAGTGGGCTAGATGTTTGTGTACAAATCTGTAAGTATAGTTTAGAATCAATTTTACCGTTTCACTTTTTTTGCGCAATTTGAGTTTTTTTTTTCTTTTTGCACATTATTTTGAATTTATATAACAAATGCGATCGACGCTGGCATTTTTAGCAGAGATTTTGCACATCTCTCACAGAGATGTTGGCACTGAGGGACAGATTTATTACGCTTGGTGAAGCGATAAAGTGACTGTTTTTTATCATCGGCCAATCAGCACCTGTGAAGTTACAGGCAGAGCCGGATTTGTGAGGCACGGGCCTAGGGGCGGCAGCCACTGGCATAACTACTTAACTACTACTGGTGCACGCACGTCCCCCTGCCTGCCGGAGACACTCCCCCCAGTGCGCCGGAGATCAATCCCCACCCCCCAGTCCACCTGAGATCACCCCCCCCCCACTCCCTAGCGCGCCCAAGATCACTGGTGTATCTCTATCCTGTCGGAATCCCGTCTGGTGGTAATGTTGGCAATCGGGATCTTTGTGTCAGCATCCTGACTGCTGTGATCCTGACTGTCTGCATACTAACTACATCTCATGTGTGTGTCATTCATTTTCTTTGTCAACATTCAGTTTAATAAATCTTTATATTGCCCATTGTCGTGGTGGTAAGAGGGCACATAGGTGTTTTCATTGTTGTTTGAAATCGAGTGCCGACATTTATCTGTGTGTGTGTGTCTACAAAAAAGCAGCAGTTATACCCCCACCACCACACATCGCCCCTGTCACAATTGCAGGGGGACGGAACAGGAGGTCAGCAGCTATAGTGGACCCTGAGTGACCCTCCTTTGCATGCACGGCTGTCTGCCCACTGTCCCTCTGCAGCTACAGTGAACAACAGCTGCGGTGCTGGATTAGTACAAGTTAGAAAGTGAGAGGAGGGAGCAAGGTACACGGGTGAGAACTAAGGAGGGAGTGAGATTCGGGGGTGAGAGGTGGTGGGTGGGAGTGAATGGGGTGCAGGGGTAAGAGGTGGAGGGTGGAAATGGGGTGGAGGGTGGGAGAGAGGTTAGGTACAGGGGTAAAGCTGGAAGGAAGGTGAGGGGTACATGGGTGAGAGGTGGAGGGAGTGAGATGCGGGGGTGAGCGGTGGCGGGTGGGAGTGAGGTGCTGGTGTGAGAGGTGGAAGGTTGGAAGGACAGCATGAGAGCTGCAGGAGTGAGATCAAAGGAGGAGTGATAGGTATTTTTTCCATACCCCCACTTCTAAATTCCAAAACTGTACTGTATGTATGATAGATAGTTAGAAAGTTGATTTTTTTTTTAATGTATTCTGTTGTTTTCACTGGTAATATAACAGGTGTTGTATGCTTTATATAAATGATGAAGGGAGGGATATTGAGGCGATTAAAGGTATGGTGGGTAACTATGCCCTCCATGGTGCCTGCCACACCCCACAGCACATACCACACCTTCATATCAGCAGCACGCAATAGGCCCTTTATAAAATTCAGCTCCAGGCCCTTGAGGACCATAATCTGGTACTCAGCACAGGGGTTGGGGGCCAGGATATTGCTATGGGGCTCACAAAGGTATAGTTACGCCCCTGGCGGCAGCTGTCAGTCTGTGCTGATGATGATGATTCATGACGGTGGTGGTACTCGTTACTCGCCACTGCCCGCTTGACCATGCACATAATAAGAGTCACATTAAGCGCGGCTGAGCTGAGACTCTGGGTCCTCTCTCCCTCCAGGTCCAGTCTAGAGTAATGAGTGGGACCGGACGTCATCACGTCACACTCCTAATTTGGGGGGGGGGGGGCGCGGCCAAAAATGCCTGACCCCTAAATCCGGCCCTGGTTACAGGCCTGGTTTGAAAAATGACAGGTAGGAGCTGATTGGCTGGTGATAAAAAACAGACACTTCATCACCAGGCTTAATAAATCTGACCCTCAAAGAGTTAAGAACATGCGTGCCTTTTTTTTTATTAACCTACAAATTGTTTTCTAGACATTTGCAGGAAATGTGCAATACAAATTCATTTTTTTTTTTTTTACTCTATAGGATTTTTACTTGTTATAACTGTTGTAGATCTTTCTCTACAGTCATTTGTATTGTGATACTAAGAAGCTTGTGATTTCATGGTTATTTCCCACCTCTCAAAGCTACTGTATCCCCTCAATCACGGGAGGCAATTGTTCTCTCAGCAGACACAGTACGTGGTATAGCCGAGCTGGAATGAATATTATGACCAAGTTTGTAGGAATATTATGACAAGAGGGAGATATGGTCAAGTCAGAAAGGACAGAAAAAAATGACCGTACAGTCAAAGAGGTGACTGACAGACCTATTCCCTCCAAGTTTGCTCATTGCTTGCAGAGAGGAATAATAAATGGCATATACAATTCCCGGCACTAAGCACAATGAAGCAAACAAGACTGGAGCTTGCATTGCCTTTTACGTTAAACCATTTTCTCTTGTCTGAAGACTTCAAACGCTTCACGCTGAAGCTGGTCGCAGTGTTACAGAATTAAGTTGGTTAATAAGCTCTGGCTGAGTCCCACAGACCCAGCAACAGCTGCACATGAAATTTGGATCAGACAACTGCTGCTGTTCCAGGATAAGTTAATACATTAATAAGAAACCCTTCAAACTTGGCTCTTAAGATTAGCACAAAGAAATAAAATGAAATAGTCTCTCCTTTACAGCATACTATCCAGAAGGCTGATGAGAGGAGGTGGAGACTACTGCGTGAGCTAGGTTATATGAAATAACACCTTTTCAGATGCACAAAATCAGACAGATATATTACTTGGATGTCTGAGAGACTAGTTCTGATTTACTATGCCCAGTGAAAAACGATGTTCACTAAAACCTATATTCCTGACCAAGAAAGTTAAGGCCCCCATACACTTGGATCGATTTCACCCGATTCTGACGGATCGGGATGAGAAATCTGACCAATCGCATGCGTTTGACATCACATCCAATACATGGTCCCGTGCGTATCAGATCGGAGTTGGAGATCTGACCTGCCTGAACGTCTGACTTCTGACTCAAGCCCCCTCCCAGCGATGGAGAACAGTCCCAGAGTGTGTCCCGAAAAGTGGGTGGCCAACCAGAGCCAAAAGGTGGGCAAGTCATCCGTGTTTCCCTGGGTGGCCCAAGGGCAACCTCCATAGTGATTGTGCCCTATTGTACTATGCCAGGTAAGGGTGGGTGCATCATCTGCAAGTCCGTTTGCATCTAAGGCATTTGTCCACCATGTATTGTCAGAAATTATATATTGATAATCAGTATTTCATGTGGTTTTATGTTGGTGAAAGAGTTATATGTGGCACATATTTGGTGTTACATCCGTTACATTTTTTTGGTATTTTTTTCCATTTTGGTTAAAAAGATGAGTAAATGCATGATATTTACCAGATCTCTAATGGTTTATGGGAGGATAAAAAATCCCTTTGCCATTTGTTCACAATTAATTTCCTTTGGCAGTGCTGTACTGTAACCTATGTAACATGCTTAACGTAACGGACGTAATATAGTTTACATTACATATGTTACATCAACAACATATGTCCGTTAGCTGTTATTACAAGTTAGCTTTCTTATCCCAGATGGACAATATGCAGGAGAGAAATACAAAGAAGGAAGCTATGACACCTGCAGAAAGAATGAGAAAATACAGAGCCAGACTGAACACATAAAAGGCTGCAGAAATAAAGAAAAAAAAAATGCGGAAGACCAGAAACCAAGGAGGTCAGAATGGACTTTTGCCCGATGGGGAGCAGAAGCAGTCAAATCAAGAAACAGAATGAACGAAATGCGAAAATGCACAAGAGAAGTTGTTAATAAGAAGGCATTAATTGACAACAGTCCCTCAAAATCATTTGTGTCACCGCAATCCTTCCATTAACCCTGCCCATCTCCCTGCCGCTTAAACGGAGACGAGCAAGGTCCTGCTACCCAGCCACCGAGAAACTATGACGTGCGTGCGCCCCAGTCTGATGGAGTCCCTTTCCACCGGAGATGTCCTGGCGAGAGCCAGGCAAAGAAGAGAGGAGCTCCATCTGTATTAGTGAAGTGCATTTCACCTTATAGTTTCACATGTGATGGAAATGTGCAGAATGGCAAATGATACTCTGCTGGCCCTGACCCAGCACACGTGCTGGCAACATGAGACCAACAAGAATAGGAGTGCCAGGGCATAGGAATAAGAGTTCATAAGGACAGTTGAAGTAGATGCACAGGCTACAGGGAACTTTTTTCGGAAACCCTGAAATCCAAATGCCAGTGTGTTGTGATAGTAAAATAACTTTTCCTGGGCCCATGGTAGTGGTATCCAGGGCAGTAGAGAACCTGGCCGGGTGCAGGTATTTATATGGGGGAGTGGCCTCATGACAAGAGGTGTGGCCATGCACCCTTAAAATTAAAATACAGAAAAAATATTACTTTTAAGCACCTCCCTGGCCACATGGCACCCTATCATACAGCAGTGTTTGTTGGGTTGAGAAGAAGAGCTGCTGCAGCTCTTGCTTTCAGATAAATTCATACCTGGCCATGGGTAATTTGTACCCCCCCCCCCCCCCCCCATCTTGTTATGGTATACAAATGTCACACAACCCTAGTGGTTCGTGCAGGGGTGGGCAATAAGCAGCCCTCCAGCTGTTAAAGAACTTCATATCCCAGTATGCCTTGCATCAGTTTCAGCATGGCCAAATAGCAAAATTAAGGCAGGGCATGCTGGGATGTGTAAATCATCAACAGCTGGAGGCGCGTATTGCTCACCCTGGTTATTGTATACTTGCAATGCAATGCAATGTAGGTTCTGGTGTTTGTTTTTATATCCCCCCTTTTTTGTGGTTGTATTGTGTGGAGATACGAAGCTGTGCTAAAAATACAAATGACCCAAATCTTCCGTATTTAATTCAGACCAAATATTTCCTCTGCCTTGGAGGAGAATGTTTGATTTTGACAGGGAAGTATATTCTCAAAAGTGTTTGTCCAGGATATTTACTGTGTTATTGTTCTGTAATATGAGTTCCTATGGAAACACATTAGTTTAGGCTTTGGGCCTTTGCATAAAAAGGATCTTGTTTGCTGTTTTTGTTGTATTTATTAATTATTATTATTATTATTATTATTATTATTATTATTATAGTATAAAAATTTATTTATAGCAAAATTATTGCATTCATTGTTTTTATACATAACACTTATGAAAAAACACACAATAATGTTGAAAGGTATGCTGTAATATATTCTAGCTCACTCTATGTAGAGCTGAGGCATGGAGTCGGGGGCGAAAGTTCATCTTAGCTGACCGTAGGCAAGATGGATGACCAGGTGTCAAATGATGGTCGACCCTGGAGCTGCCCTCTAAGGCGACTGTTATAGCCCTAAGGGGAATTTGATTAGTGCTGATTTTAGGTCAATTTGCAATCGAATTCACATTTGACCTATTCAATTATAGTGTATATTTTTTTCAACCCGTTGGTTGGCAAATTACTTCCTGATCCACGCGTTGCATTTGGCCATTTTCAACAGTTTTCTGCTGATCCAGTTTTGACTTTTTACAAAAGGGAGACTGCATAAGAGGAAAAACATCTGCAAATGACCGCAATTGAATAAGGAAAGTGGGGGGTTTTTTTCTGTCTAGGAGAAAAAGTGAACTCACTTTGAATACAGTACCTTCCAAAGTTGGGAAAATATTGTAGAGACTGTATAGAGACAGATAAAGACCACCTAGGAAATATACCACCTCAGGGCCCCATATAAATATAATATATATTTATATATAAATACAAATACCTACAGCTCCTCTCCCTCACACATATCCATATTAATTAAGCTCTCCCATCCTCATAAGACTCTATTTACACACAAATCCCCCCACTTGCTCAGAGCCCCATAATATAGCTACAGTATAACAACTTACACAGCTATCCCCATAATATAGCTCTACCACTTTAATATAGCTCTTCCCTCCTCAAACAGCTTTTCCTACTAATTCAGATACCCCCATAGCCCTTCCCGCTCACACATCCTTTTCTCACACAGACTACCCCTATATACGCCACCAGGAATTTTGGGACCTGGAACTGATTTTCTACTATAAGAACAAGGTTAGTGAAAGCAGGATTGGTTCAGGAAAGTTTAACAAATTTGGTCAGTATCAAAAGGTCAGATACAATGAGAAGTGTAGTGTGTAGATGTGGTACCTAGAGCGCATGTGTGTGTGTGTATAGCCATCAGTCATAACATTAAAACCACCACGTAATATTTTGTAGCTCCACCTGGTGCTACCGCAACAGCTTTGACCCATCATGGCATGGACTCCACAAGACCTCTGAAGTTGCCTTGTAGTATTTGGCCCCAAGACATTAGAAGCGATCCTTTATGTTCTGTGTGTTCACTCTTTGTCAGGGGACCTGGTCTTGCCAAGGAATGTTATTGACGTTAATGGGGTACACTTTGTCCTAGCAGAATATCACCAGATCATCCCAGCTATCAGCATGGGTATTCATGTCTGCAGCTACTCAATGCTACATACACAGGAAGCTGTAATGCACTGTATCTTCTGACATTATTCTATGATTGCTAGCAATACCTTCTTCAGCAATTTGTGCAACAGTAGCGCTTAGGACTAAATGGACTAACATTACCTTTCCATGTGTAAATATATGCCTTTTTGTTCTGTGCACACAATAAAGAAGCATTGTGACCAACCTGTGTAATACTTAGTACCAGTCCCGCCATCCCATGGAAGTGGCTGGTATTAATATCATTCCTGTCAAATGGAAGCAAAATTCATCTCTGAGGAGTAAATTTACTAAAGCTGCTACAAATGAAAAGAGGTGATCTTTGCCATAGCAGACCAAAAATTACCTTCATACTAATTATTATCCTTCCATATGCTGTATTCTATATTTGATATTGTATATTGCATTTTCTTTCCCTTTGAAAAATCTTAAGTTTGCAGAATTGTACTAAAGTGTTACAATGATTTGTAGCAGCTAGCTACTATATTGTGTGCAATGCTGTCAGCCTTTCCATTAGTCTCCCACTGTTATTAAAAACTCTGTTGGTGCACACTGTAAACTGCTGCACAAACACTGTGATGTAATAATCAGATTACTGTAATATGACATCAGATTTAATTATCACATGGAAGTTGGATAAAGGCTACAAGAGTGTTTTTTTGTTCATGCCCTTCAATTTACTAATTATTTCTAGTTCTTTATTACCAGTCTTCTAGATGCAGAATTATTGATATACTTGTAAAGTTTATTTTTATGAGTATTCTGTGTAACCAAAAACTCTTCCTAAACCTACCAGTAAACCCCAGCAGAATAAAAAAATAATCTTTGCGGTCTAGTCTTTGAAAGAATGCACTGACCAAGTGATTTTTAATGGAGCTAGTGGTTAGTATTTGCTAATATAGAACTCTGCAATGTTCTGCTACTATTAATATAATTAGGTCTAAAGGGGGCTAAGTGAGACATTATATTGTAGCCTTTTTTTTTTTTTTTTTTTTTAGAAAAAAAAATTTACTGAAATTCTTTGATACTTGTGTTCCTGCTAAACTAGACATGCTCTGTACTCTCCATCCGGGATTATTTGCTGCAGAATTCCAGCTTGGTAAAAAGCCAAATCTATGTTCATGGGTTTCTATAATAAAAAAAAATAATGCAGCAGTATCTTAAACTTGAAACGCACTATACAATTTTTTTGCTGAACTGGCTGGTATTGGGTGTGTTGGACCAATCTTTTTTTTTTTTTTGTGTATATGCTGTACCATGCAGTGTCGTAAGTTTGTCCCAGCTGCCCGGAGGCAGGATAAATATTGGTGCCCCCAAATAGCTCAATCAGTAAAGTGGCTTTCTCCAGTAAGACAGGTCATGGGTTCTAAGGCACTTGCAAAAAATGATGTTGGGAATGAGTGTCAGCCAGAGAAGCAATATTGATGGCTTTCAGTTAACTGATTCAGACAGGCAGGGGAGGAGAGGTGCCCCCTTAGGTGCAGGAGCCCTGCAGCATATGACTTTATTGCCTCCCTGAGTAAAGCCTCTGGCCCCATGGCCTGCTGGTTGGTCCAGATCATGTAGAATTGCCTATATAGTGAGTGCTGCACATGTTATCACCTACAGAATTTTTTTGGTATCATTCAGAAAATGCTAAATATATGGACCGAATAACTTCAGAGGATGTGATACTAAAATGACAGGAGTTGGCTGCTGCTGTGTAGGATTTTCCTGCAGCACTCTGCTCCTTTTATAGAGTAGAAGCCAACAGTGTAGGCCCTAATCTCCAGGGGACAGCCCAGCATCACCGGGATGCTGGGCATGCCTCCAGAATGATGTCACCAAGATTCCATGTGAGGCCAGGGCATGGGGTAATGTGCATGCACGTTTCAGTTGGGGGGGGGGGGGGGGGGGGGGGTGTATACAAAGTGCACAGTTTGTTACCAGATGTGGTAACGCCTCTGAAAAGATGCCTCCTGCTGCATTAACATAGCTTCTGAGATCTGCAACAACTGAAGATGCAAGAAGTTGGTCACTGCTAAATCAGGTCTCAAGGCTATAGTGAGTTTACTGTGGGTCTTTAGCAAGACTCTCGAACACATACAGTACCTCCCAACATGACCCTCTCCAGGGGGGACACAATGCTTTGTTTATGGACCTCCATCTTAATTTAGGATTGCCATCACCTGCTTTGAGCAGAGTAATTGACAAGAAAGGTGTATCACCACAGGTGATCACTTAAGCCCCGTACACACGGGGGAGATACATTGCTCAGCAATATATTGCTAGCAATATATTACTGAGCAACATATTGCTCAGTGTCCCCTTTTCATTAGCAACCAGAGATGGTCGCTGATGAAAAGGAACCTTAGCCGGCGGTGCCGCAGAGGTAATCAGCTGGTCGCAGGAGCAAGCTCCTGTAACCAGCGATTAGAATGGGGCAGAAAACGGGAGCACACTTTATCGCCGGGGCACACTTCCATCACTGGCAATATGGTCGCCTGCGACCATATTCCCAGCGATTTCAGCCTCTATCTCCCCCGTACACAGCATTAAAAAGGGCAGTCCTGGACTAAAGAATTCTGTCCCTTCTGGAGAGTGTCATGTTGGGAGGTATGCATCTCTATCTCTAATTACAGAACACCAGTGGTTGAAACAACTTTCAGAGGGAATTAGAAAGGCCAGCCAAAATAAGTATTGATACAATGTAAGATCCATTTTTTTTTTATAAAAAAACACACAAAATAATGCCTTTGTCCCTTGTTGTTTAGGATATTCTAATAGTCAAGTCATCTTTTACACCTCAAACACACAGTTCTAGACAAAACCTATTTTTGAATTTTCTAATTCAACAGTTATGGCCCGTTGTACAGTAATCATACCAAAAATGTTATGTTATTTCAAAGCCTTCGTTCCTGTCAACTGTTTCTGTACAGATATACTGACACTTCTTTGTTTTTCTTTGCTGTGTATTTGTTACCTTGAGACATCTGCTACTGTTATACAAGAGATGCAGAAAAAAAAAGTAATAACTTACAATCTTATTGTAAATTGGCAAATATTCCCCATGGCAACGTGAACATCAAACATTATAAGATGCTGTCAAAGTACTGTGCACACATTCTCTACTGAATTTCTGAAAACCATAGAAACAAAATATTTTTCACTATAACATGAAAATAAAGTAGAATGACCAAAGTGTGAAAAGAAGAACTTGTGTCAACTTTTTTATTGTTAATTTGGGAACTTGACATTTTCTGTGTTTGAGTTTAGATGCCAGATCCTCTGTGTCACAGGAAGCGATGATTATGGTTACTGTAATGGTAATCTGAAAGCTGAATGTAGTTTACTACCGATTCGGGCAGGGAAATTCAACTATTACTTTGAGTGGGCCACACAAAAAGTTAGTGAGATTTGGCCACCCAGGCATTAATGTTTTAATACCAAAATACAGTTTCCAATATTTTTCATACTTTAAAAAAATATATATATTTTTTAAATTTAAGCTGAATTCAATTTCACAACAGAATATTTCTTATACATTTCATTATTTAAATCCTAATATGCTTTAGTGCCAGCAATTCTGTAATTCCACACTGTAATTTCCCATATTGCAATAAGCCACACCATAGAGCAATATTTAATCTCAGTTGTTGTAGCTTCATTTGTTCAAGCCCGTGGTTTATCATGGAAGTCAACTTTCACTTTCTGCTCTGGTCTTTCCTTCCTCTGGGTTTTCCCTTATTCATTCATGTGGATGGCACAAGAGAATACTTACTGTAATACAGCCCAAGAAACGTCACTTGATGACAGTTAAGTAAATTAAAAGCTTGTGAAAATGTGAGTTGAGTTTTTACCTATCCTGAGTGCCATACCTTTATTCTACTTATATAGTTCATCGTCCACTCTAATTGTTTATATAATACATATTCCGCAGCGCTTTACAGAGAATATTTGATCATTCACATCAGTCCCTGCCCCAATGGAGCTTACAATCTATATTCCCTATCACATATACATGCACACAGACATTCTAGGGTTAATTTTTTTTGTTGGGAGACAACTAGCCTACCTGTATATTTTTGGATTGTGGGAGGAAACCGGAGTACCCGAAGGAAACCCTCGCAAGTACGGGGAGAATAAACAAACTCCAAACAGTTAAAGCCATGGTGGAAATCGAACCCATGACCTCATTGCTATATAGGTATAGCATTCTAAATCATATCATGAAATACTTTCAAATTGCGCCAGAAAGACAATCAGACAGTGGGCTGAGTGATAGGATGCAGCAGCGAGTGGAGGCAGAGTAGGAAACTGCCAAGACACACAGTGCGGACAACTGTTCACTGCACAACTCGTGATATGCAGGCCTTTTACATGGGCGAATCCTAAAGAGGGAGGGGCGCAGCTTTAATAGTGTGCCATGACATTTATCGGGGCGCGGAGAGTCCTGGGTGCTCAAAAACACCCAACCCCCTTTTTTTTGCGCTAGTGCCTATGGAAGGAAGAAGCTAGGTTGATACAGTAATGGGAGATGATGCTTTGTGGCTTTGCATATGGGGTAGAAAGGGGACTTTATTTGAAACACTAGGTTTTGAGAGGGGTGTGTGGCTGCATGTTTGCTTCATTGTAGTCATGCACGGACCTGGCTGTACAATGCTGATATTGCCAGCATTGTGCAGAGGCAGCATGGCTACGATGGCACTATGCAGCGTAATTCGCATAATCAGCCACCCAGTCTGTCCACTTTATTGGATAAATTAGTGTCCGGGTACTGGCAGATCCAGAAGACTTGTCCATTTCCCCAGGAGCCACCTGCTTTTCAGGAGCCTCCCGGGATTTCCAGGACAGTAAGGGAAATACCGCCATCGTGGATTTTTATATAATAAGCATGTGTTTTTAGATTTTAAAATTTTGGTCAGTACAAGGTTCTGAATATATTCATCAAATAATGCACTCAGAAATGTTACCAGCATTCTTATTTCTGAAGTTAATGAATAACTGTGGGACAACTTTTTGTTTCTTTTTTTGGCTAATATTCTTTTCTTCTATTTTACTGGCTGAACCAACCCTCCATTACATTAAGCCTACCTTTAGTATACTGTATGTGGCTTCTTAGAGTTCCCGGCACAGGAATCAACATTGGAAATTATTCTTAATCCTATTTCATATACATACCACCCAACTATAGGGTAAGCTTATCAGGACCGTAGGCATGGACACAGAGGTGGAGCATATATGTGCCTTGTATACACCCATTGGGATTTGCTCCTTTTCCATTTCTTGTTACCCTCCTACAACTTGTTGCTTGTTAGCTGCTGCTGCATGCAACATCTGTTTATGTTCTTCTACTTTGCTGGGTAGTATGAATGGGCCATACCTCCAGACTTGGTTCATGGGAAACTGTAATCGGAGTGGTTGAAAAGCATGACTAGAAACATAAGGGAGCATCTTTGACCAGGGGAGACCCTGTTAATTGCAAGATATTTTTCAGCACAGGAACACTAAGCCATCAATGGGGCTTTGTTAGAACTCACGTTGTATGGGTTGTACGGGTGAAACGTCACCCATACAACAGTATTGAATCAATTTGGATGGTTCCAGGAGAAACTATGATAACTATTATTGGCCAAGGTTTGCTAAATGATGTGACCTGGCTCTTCAGAATGGTATTGACACACCATATTTGCTATATATGTATACCTGATTACATAAGGGGTCATAATAGATATGCTCCATTAATATCATTATTGTTTACTATACTCTTTCATTTTTAATGCACCACAAAATTTCCACAGTGACTGGAATATACAAGTAGCACTGAAACCTGACTTATGTCAATTTTCAATTCCTGTAGATTTGCTATGATTGATACGGCACAAAGCAAGTAACTGTGGATAATCTACTGTGTTTTATACATCAAGTAGAGACAATAGTGGAGAAGCGGACTACTAGAGACATTGGCTATAGCAATCAATCAGCTTCTACCTATCATTTTATGCAATGCATTCGACAACAATCACCTCGAAACTAATTGGCTGCTGTTGACAACTTCTCCAATTCACTCTTTTCACTACTTGATACATCAACCCCTAAACCTTGAGCGGCAAGTGTTGTTGAGTCTCAAGGAGGCAGTGAAACTGTACCCCACAGAGTCAAAGCACACAGAGTAGATGGAGGGGGCACTTTGAGATAAGACATGGGGTCTTTTTCTTGTTCACTCTCAGAGGCAAATTCCTTCTCAAATGGACAAAACCATGTGCACTGCAGGGGGCAGATGTAACCTGTGCAGAGAAAGTTCAGTTTGGGTGTTACTTTGTTTCTGTGCAGAGTAAATACTGGCTCTTTTATTTTTACACTGCAATATAGATATCCGTTTAAGGTACAAACCATCGCAATCGCAAAAAAAGCACTTGCGATGTGCCAGTTTTCATGCGATCCGTCACAGAAAAGTGTTGCAATCGCATGAAAACAGGCCATATCGCACTAGTGGATAGGGGCCTTAAGATACTGAGTAAAGGTCTGATCTACTGGTTCTAAACATTTCTATTTACTGCTCAAGTCTTTTTACTAGAGGAAGGAAACCGGATAGTGTTGTCCTGTATGTACAGTACAAGTCATCTCCTGTGCCCCTCAATTTCCTGACCCCTTATATTTTGAACAATTTGTGTTTTGTCCGGATAGTGTGAGAGAGGGCTGGAGAGCGCTACTTGAGGACTGTATAATACACAATACTCAGCATCTTCTTCCACATATCATTTTGGTATTTACAGTCACGTTCAAAGTTCATGAATAATCATGTTTTTAAATACATTGTATTTAATGTTAAAAAATATATATTTATTTACGATTTTTTTAAGTTCCTGCAGATTATATAGCCAACACCTCTGACAATCATTTTCTCTTCACACTAGAAATACAAGGCAGTAACTGACTGAAAGGAAGAAAGATTTTCATAGGTACGAGCACAGCTTTTACTTATATAATGTAATGTAATTTATCTGTGCATATATGAAATCCTCCTCCTTTTCCCCAAGTACAAATCAACAAACCCTTTATTATGAACGTAACAAAACAAATAACTAACCAGCAAATACTTAACTTCTGTGTGATACGGTCACTAGGTCGACAAGCATTAGGTCCACATGACTGAAGGTCGACGGGTGCATTAGGTCGACATGGGGAAGGTCGACAGTCAAAAGGATGACATGTTGTTTTTTGTTTTTTTTTGAGCCGACATGTGCTGACAGGCGGTGTTTCATGCCCTACTATCCAATAGGGCGTGGTGGGAGAATAAAATAGTGTGCCGAGCGCAGCGAGGCATTGTGCCCGAAACATGGCGCGAAGCAAGCCATGCGAGAAGACACGGTGCTACGATTCAGTGTTCTGTGTTGACATTTGGGTAAAAAAGTGAAAAACCCCATGTCGACCTTTTGACTGTCGAAATTTCCCGTGTCAACCTAATGCTTGTGTCGACCTAAGGACCATGTCAACCACACCAATGTTGCCCTTCCTGCATGTCGACCTTCAGACATGTCGACATTCATTCATGTCGACCTAGTTGGTGTCTATCTAATGATCCATACCCACTTCTGTCTAAGTTATTAGACAACATCAGTGATTCATCTTCTTAATGTAATCTTTTCATATCCAAGGAGGAGTCACATAATTTGTCATCAAGTGCTCAGATCAATCCATATACCATACCTCCCAACTTGTAGGGAGACAAAGGAAGGACACAGGGATGTGGCCTAATTAAAGGGGGTTTGGCCTATACTTGCGTCTCCCTGCGAAGCTACGCCCCCCTTTCGACGCTATGGGGGCATGACCCAGAGGTAGGGTTACCAACTCATCCCTTTAATCCGGGACACATATTAATTACACAGGTTCTGTGGCAGTTTAAAACCAGGTGAAATGGAGTTGTGAGGTGTGGCAGTTTAAAACCAGGTGAAAGCCAGCCACAGAACCTGTGTAATTAATATGTGTCCCGGATTAAAAGGATGAGTTGGTAACCCTACCCAGAGGCTGTGTGAGCCTCTAGCCATACCCCCAGCTCCCTGGCTGCGGGAATAGACAGCCGACAGGGGGACTCCCAACAGCCCCCTCTCGCCGCGGTACACTGACGGCCGCAGGAGGGACACGGGAATGTCCCCGAAAACCGGGACATTCCCGCGGTAATCAGGACTGTTGGGAGGTATGATATACACACATACCTCTCAACATCTTAATAAGCTGAGCTGGTACTTCTTCAAAAGTAGGCGTGGATTGCATTGGGGCACTCTGAACTTAAGGGGGCATAAGGGGGGAAATTTACTAAGATGTGTATTCTACTTCACATGTGATGTTGCTATGGGCAACCAATCAGAATCTACTTCTTATTTATTTAGCACCCTCTAGAAGATAGTAGACAGGATCTGATTGGTTGCCCATAGCAACATCATATGTGAAGTAGAATACACATCTTAGTAAATTTCCCCGAAAATGGCACACATTCTTAAGCCCGCCCACAGACTCCTGTAAAATGAGTCAGTGGGTGTCTGGGGGCGGGTTTAGGAGTGTGTGAAGCATTAGGCTGATTCCCAGGGACTGCAGGTCTCCAGATACACCACTAAGCGCATCAGATCCCTGGGGGAACCATCCAGCACATATATTACATACATGACCATATGTATGTTTATGTGTTCTACGTGGTGACCCCTGCACTACATGGTCGGTGCTGCAGCCACTGCTGGACTTTATTATTTTCTAACACCACACAGTATAAGGCACTAATGCCTCCTAATGCGAATGATGGGTGCAAGTAGGCCTTATTATATGTTGAGAATGCCGAGGACTAATGTAAATGCGTAGGCAACAGCATATTATTGATTTATCATAGGGTTACATGTGGATATAAGGAAGATGGAAAGCATTATGGGCCAGATGTATCAAGCTTCAAAAAGTGATACAATGGAGAATGGTAACAGGCAGCCAATCGGCTCCTAACTGGCATGTTACAGGTTGGTTTTAAACCAAAATGACAGGTTGAAGCTGATTGGCTGGTTGTTTGTCACTCTGCACTTTATCACTGTTGGGATTTAAACTACTAGGCTGGGTCAGAATACATGAAGGAGCACGGGTTAAGATGTAAGGGGTGTCCCCATTGTATGGACTCACTTTTAAAGTTTTATTATCTTGAATGAGTTGGATTATGAGGTTGAATTTTTGATTTATAATAGTGAGTTCCTGATTGGAAGGTATCTTTGAAAGTGGTTGGCCTGGTAATTGGGCCTCATCTTAGACCTGAATGGTTAATGATAAACTAGCTGCTGCCAGTCACTACACTTTTATTGTATTATTTGGGCAAGATGGTTGTATTGTGTGTAGAGCCGTCCTTTATTCAGCATCATACCTTCCTTTCAGTAACAAAATAAAGCTGACCCTTTCCTCCCACCAGCATGTCTTCATGGTAGATCTATTTTTCCCTCTAATCACCTGGTAGAGATATGGATACTGACATCAACTGATAGGAAGTTTAACAGTGTCTTTGAATATTCTGAAGGAAACCACAGATTGCAGTAAGTGCTGGGAAAATACATGACCGCTCCCTGTAGTGTGGAAATGCTAATGATGAGGTAGAAGAGGAAATGATGAGGTGCAAGAGGTATTTATGTTAGCGGTTTGTTTTCCTCATGGGAAATGACTGGATTTGGCTAGTTATTACTATATAGCAGAAATCTTACATTTATCCCATCTTTACAAATCTCCCATGCAGGATTTCATATCTGCCAATAGGAAAATTTCAATTATAAATGGATTGCTCTTTTACATTTACAGCAAGTAAAAAACAACTATTGTATGGACTTTAAATGTACTTGTCCTTTGTTATAGAAAACAGATTTCTGAAACATTCAATTTGTCCTTGTAGTAGAACATGCTGAGCATTAGGACCTAGAGTCTGTAGGGAGGTGCGACCTTCAACCTGATGTGCTACTGAACATGTGAAGACTGAAGCCATTTTACTGTGTATATTGATCCAGTACTGCACAGATTCACAGTATTTCAATACTGATGTGACCGCTAATACATACATTTGGTTGTGGTATGCAGCTCCGACAGTCATTATACAGACATCAGAATCCCTACCGCCAGTACTCCGAAAGGGGGACAAGTGCAGAGAAGCATCCTGTCCACTGGGATGTTAACCACATCCAATAACTGTCACTTTCATATTTACAGTATTTGTGCCTGTTCTGTGACCACCATACCCAGGGGCGTAACTAGAACTTTGTGGACCCAATAGCAACATTTTTAAGGGGCAACCCATACACTCATTAGAAGTCTGGTGCATATGCAAGTAGCTCCACCAACACTACAGTATATTAGGCCACATCTGTACACTGTCTCTCACTGTTCACCTATACATACAGTACATGCCACTCCCATTCACACATACATACATTACCGCTCTCATTCATACATACTTCATACGTTGCCTCTCCCATTCATACATACATACTACATACACTGCCACTCCGACTCATGCATACATACACTGCCACTCCCATTCATGCATACATACACTGCCACTCCCATTCATGCATACATACACTGCCATTCCCATTCATGCATACATACAGTACACTGCCGCTCTTATTCATACATACATACATGCACTTCCGCTTCCATTCATGCATACTTTCATGCCCTGCTGCTCCTAGTCATACATACATATTACATAAATTGTATCTCTGATCCATTCATTCATACATACAGTACATGCACTGCCACTCCCATTCATGCATGCATACATACATACATGCACTGCCACTCCCATTCATGCATAAATAGACGCTCTCATCCATTTATACATGCACTCCTGCTCACAAATACACATACATATACTAATGCTTCATTCATTTCCCACCCCCCATGCCACACTGAGACCACTACCAGCTTCCTCGGTATGTGACTCTAGGCAGTCACTACACTGGCCACACCCAGAAGTCATCTCTAGGCTCCTGGGTGTGCACACCACATACTGTAAGCATAGTTGCTAGTGGGGAGGCGGGGGATCGGCCATTACCTGCCGCGACATTAAGGAGTGGGTACTGAGGAGAGCTAGCTCCTTCTTGGGGTAGAGCCATACAGCGCACGACTTTACAGTTGTGGTTCCCACTTTTCCTGCTGCTGGCACCTCTGCTGCCTGCCTTTCACTGTGATAGGCAGCACTCAGCGGGAGCCAGCAGCAGCACACACCAGCAGCGAGCAAACAGAATTTGATCAGCAGGTACCAGTATCCTGGGGACAGGAGCATAACTAGAGGGTGCAGTGTGATTTGCCTTTGTGCGCCCCCCCCAAGCCACCGTGCCCCATAGATGCACCCCCTGCACCCTCTATAAATATGCCACTGACCATACTCTCAGGCTATATCAATACATGGACCACAACAACTGCTCTTAAATTATGCAAATTCATAAATATTAAGTAGGTAAATAGATTGTAGGTATAAGGTCGTTAGGTGGAAATGCATTGGATCCATCACTGAAGGGCGACATGGGCTTTGGTCGACATCTCAAAATGTCGACGTGGGTTTAGGTTGACAGGCATTAGATCAACATGGGTTAGGTCAACAGTCAAAAGGTCGACATGGGTTTTCACGTTTTTTTTTTTGAGCCAACATATGCCAAAAGGCGGTGTTTCACGCCCTACCATCCACTAGGGCCTGGTGGGAGAATAAAATAATGTGCCAACCATAGCGAGGCAGCGTGCCCAAAGCATGGCGAGTGCAGCATATGGTGTCAATGTTGATTGTGTCGACATTTGGGACAAGAACGTGAAAACCCCATGTCCACATTTTGACTGTTGACCTAGCCCATGTTGATCTAATGCTTGTTTTGACCTAATGACCCTGTCAACCTAACTCCATGTCAACTGTCGACATTCAGTGGTCGACCCAATGCATGTCGTCCTTAGTTCTGTTGACCCTATGATCCATACCTAGATGGAAGATGAGTTGGGAAATTTGAAAAGGCTATAAGTAGATATGAGGTAAGTATGATCTCAATAGGTTTGAGGGGTATGAGATTTTAGACAGACAGTCAATAGTTCTAACCCAAAAGGTCGACATAGTTTAGGTAATCCAGGTCAAAATGTTGATAGGGTCAAACGTCGACGTGAAAAAAGTGAGTTTCCAATTTTTTGTCAATGTCGATAACTGTTGACATGGACCCCAATAAGTGTTACGCATACACTCACCTCACTCGCCAAGCTACAGGCTGTCAACCTATTGCGCGTTGTCCTTTTGGGTTGGCCCTATTATCTGTCTATCTAGACCAGGCATGTCCAACCTGCGACCCTCCAGATGTGCTAAAACTACACATCCCAGCATGCATTGCCATCATTCTAGCATTCCCTAGTAGCCAAATTGTGGCAAGGCATGCTGGGATGTGTAGTTTTAGCACATCTGGAGGGCCGCAGGTTGGACAAGCCTGATCTAGACACTCTAGATCTACCTACCGGAACCAGTAAGAACAGTGTTTCCTACGGTTTGCCATGGCGGGACACTTACAGTGGGGGCTCAGGTTGGTGGTGCAGGACCAATGCTAATTATTTATGGTCATTGTAATGTGCAAAACCAGTGCTGGTGGTTCCCAATCATAAACTATGTGGATGAACAGCAGTGAATCCTCTCCCTCCCTCACTTAATTAAACCCAAGGATGACCTATAAAGCCAATTTTCTTACTTTAATATTTTTCCTAACTTTCTCAATAAGAAACTTTTTTATACATGGGGTGCCGTGAAAACACGGATATTCCAAGGTGCCGTGATTCAAAGTAGTCTGTGAACCACTGAGTTAGGAGAGAGGGCTTTATTTTTTTATTATTTGTTTATTCCACTGCCACTGATAAAAGAATGCCTGTATCAGAATTTAGGCTGCAGACAAATATGGATCTGCCCTCCGGACATCAGTCAAAATGGAATTCTGAAAAACAGAGCTGTTCCACAAAGCTCCTCAAAGGGGGTATTGTGGGGTCTGAGCGATTAGGCGCATTGCCAAACTTGTATACTACAAACCACGTATTTATTCCTCTACAGTTGAACATAAGTATCTGCTGTACTTTGTGATCTCCTTATGATCTAATTGGCTGTACAGACGGTTTTATAATGGAACAGAAGGGGGATCTAAAATGGGCTTTTCCTCCCTCCTCTCCCCTCAGTGACAAAAGTCGTCTGAATGAAAGTTTTGAATGTCCGGTGAAAGCCCGGAAAGAGACTTACAGATTGCTGCATGCATTGACCTGGAGTGTTGTCACCCTACTGTTGTAATCGTTTCCTCCCTGTACAATATATGTGTTTGCACTAATCCCTTCTCATTAGTGGGAAGTGGTTATAGAGAAAAGGACCTAATGACAGAGCTTTTGCAAGGCACACTAGAGAGAGAGAGAGAGAGAAATCAGCGCAAGGCATTGGTAAGAGCAATGATGTGTGCCCTGGACACGCTGTGCCCCTCTAGAGTCACCAATTTCATGATCCGCTCCAGAGCTATTTTTTCATCTTTGTCATTGAAAAAATATTTTGGTCTTTTAGAAACTTGTACTTTTGGCATTTCCAAAAGCAACGGTTTTCATGCATTTCTGATAGTTTACAGTGATCTAGAGGCTAAGGAGCAGTTCTAACATTATATGCGCTCGTATTAATGTTAAAGCTATAGCACCTATTTATGGCTCCATAATGATTTGATTGCTAATTGATTTGAGTCCTCAGAGAAATGTAGAATAAAACAATTAGTGACTTTTCTATAAAAATTTGCTAAACTTAACAAGTGCGCTCTAGGCCAGGGCAGTGATTATATCCTATTATAGGTGCGTAGCAGTGTTAGTCTTTTACTGTATGTATAGGGTTCCTATATAATAAAAAACTAGCGCTGCTCCTCACCAGCATAGGGGAATTCATGTGTTGTACACACCGGCACCACTAGATGTCACCACACAGAGAAAGTCAAGTGTTCTCCGTTAGGACGTGCTTAACCTCCGGTGCTGACATTAATATGTTGTTCTGCCATTTTTAAAGGCTGATAACTATTTATTTATATTTATACTAGTCAAAAGCCTGTCAAACTGACGGCTTCTGCATTGTTGAATTCACTTTGATCTGTGACAGTTCCTATCTGCTCCTACCTTCAATTTGGAATCACAGCTCCATATATCCATATCTGGCAAGTTTGAAACCGATCAGAGTCCCTGCAAAAATTGCTTTTACTTTCAGTGACGACATCTTTTAGCATACAAAGAAGTAATTTGGTACATTGAGTGGCCTCTAGTGGTCACTGGCGGTACTTCACCTCATAGAGGTATGGATAAGTATATTCTGGATGTTGTAGCTGGACTTTCTTGTATATTGGCTATTACTGTACTTCTAGTAGTGTGGTATATACCTGGTAAGTATTGCCACCGGAATGTAGCTTTGGGGTGGACTTTTTCATAATTGTGGTTATTACTATTTGAATTTGATGCACACGTATGTGCGACTCATGCTCACCCGGACGGTCCATATATAAAGTATCTTTTCAGTGAATATATTTTAGCATCTCTGCTTTTCTCCCTCCAGCTTCAGGGTTGCGTCTCATTATTCTGACAATTCATTACTTCTAAAATTGCCAAATATATTGTAGTTGAGTTTCCATTACTTTATTTTAAGCTTTCTAGCAATGGCTTCTGTTTCTTCCATTTTAAGCAGTTTAAATGTATATGCCCGTGTCACAGCTGCCAGCTATTTCTCATTTCCAGACACTGTCCCAGGTTTTTTGAAAATGTTAGTTCCTGGAATTTTCCCTATTTTTCAATATTTGCCAGTTGTACTATATAATTCTGCATAGTGAATTCCAGTCTCTGTACTTTCTGGTAGTCTCTGGCACTTCTAAATAATTCTGTATTTAAGAGGTTTAATTACAATGCAAAACCTATTACCAGTTTCAGTAAATATGTACTGATGGGGATTTTCTGGAATGTGCCCAGCCATCCTGCTGCCAGAGGCACTAGTCCCAGGTGCCTCATTATAGCCTCACCCCCAGAGGATATTAGTGTAACGATGTCCATCTAGCAGGTGCTGGTGCTCAGATTCACCTCCTCTGCAGTTAAGTGCTCCTGATAATTGTTTTAAATAGTAGGCAATTACATTTACTGTACAGTATGTGTTTTTGTTCTCTGCACCTTACGTGTCAGATAACCATGTAGGATCTTGGTGAAATTGTTGACAGAAATGCTCTGCAATGTCTTATTAATCCCCCTGTCCTACCATTTAGCCATTCCTGATGTATATGAAGGCTTGTTAAACATTGGTATCAGCCATTGTACAATACATTTGTTTTGTGACAAGTTAATATATTCTGTTAAAATACAGTAATTCCTTTGTCATATTCAGGATGGGCAGCTATGATGTGGAGCAGAGAGTGAGTGAATTTTTACTATTGCTTTTATTTTACTTTTCATTTGTGCTTCACTGCGATTGTGGCTATTGGCCAATGTGGCCACTTCTTATGCATTTGTTTATTTATATACATCCATGGGACACCTAATCACTAGGCTGATAAAAGGTCTTTAAAGAAACCATTACGTGTATGAAGACGCCTTCTCTTTTAGTGAGTATGGTACTCGGCCATCTGGATTATTGATAATCAAGTTTTTTTCTTTTGGGGTACTTCACCCATCTTCTGGTTTTCTGATTGGTAAAGAAACTGCTACATGTTTATTGCGTCCGTTACCCAAGTGAGTACGGTACGCATCTGAGAGCATTGGACATCTTTATCTTGGTATACTTCTGTTTTTTTATTTCACACAAGGTTTCCTCCAAAGAAACCTTTATACACCTATTCACGTTCATAGACTGTGAGTTTGGTACAAGTCATTGGAAAACTCCCCCAATTTATTTTATTTTTATATATTGTGTCATTTACACAAAAAGTTATATTTTTCTTTTTCATTTATATTCATAATATGAACATCACGAGAAACATCATCTTAATCACATCACATTGGTATTTGAAATTTGATTACAGACAAGTTCAGCGCCATCATTCCCATCTTTTTTTCTGGTGTACTCTGTAGTGAGGATTGTGTCCTCCATCGAAATTTCTGGCTGCAAGGACTGGTAGCGCCTTGGGACTTTTCTCACTGTTTGTTTTGAATGATGTGGAGCTCTTTTGCATTTCATTGACAAATAAAATTCCAATCACTGCTTCAAGCATCTCTTTTCTCATCTTTTGTGAAGGGTTCCCTGTATGTATTTTGAACATGCCACTTTTTTACTATTTATTAGGAAACTCTGTTCCTGCAGATAACCTGTCAAATTAAAATCTGGTCCAACCAATGTTTGTTGCCACAGTCAGAAATTGGTAAGGCAGAGAACATCCTTTTCATTGATGTTCAGTCAGTTTCTGAAAATGTTCTCTTTGTTTCACGTACAGTATATAAAATAAACCACATCTATCTATCTATCTATCTATCTATCTATCTATCTATCTATCTATCTATCTATCTAATATAAACCCCAGAGCAGTGGTAGCAAACTCCAGTCCTCGAGAGCTACCAACAGTTCACATTTTCCAGCTCACCTCGCAGGTACACAGGTGCACTGATTACTGACCAACACATTTTAAAAGATCCACGGGTGGAGTTAAATACTTCACTTGTGATTCTGTGAGGAGACCTGGAAAGCGTGAACTGTTGGTAGCTCTCGAGGACTGGATTTGGCTACCCCTGCCCCAGAGGTTAGAGTCGAAGTCCTGTGAGTGGGGCGGTTTTGCCTAACATGTTACCCCTGATGTACGGGGTTGGGCGCCAGAAATTTGTTTGGCGGGGGCACAAAATTTCAAGTTACGCCACTGATATAGCAGTGCTGGTCATGGTCTTTCAGTTGCCTAATCCAGAATATATATAAAACATATAGGAAACCAAAAGAAAAATAGAACACGATTTTAATATACTTTGATAATAATAAATCTTTTTTGCATGTGTTTATCACATCTGTGATAGCCATTCTCTGATGGCAGTAGCTTAGTAGGACAACGTGCAGTACTGTATGTGTATTACCACTGTCCTTGGTAAGTACTGTACATATCTGTAACTATCTTGTGAATAACATCTCCAGTGATGGCCACCACCAGCCGCAGGGCTCAAACACTTGATTTATTAACAGTGTCTTATATAGCAAACACATATTCTGCAGCGCTTTACAGAGAATATTTGAACATTCATATCAGTCCCTGCCCCAGTGGAACTTACAATCTATATTCCCTTCCACATGTACACGCACACACATTCACATTGGGCCCATTTTTATAGAAAGCCAATTAACCTACCAGCATATTTTTGGATTGTGGGAGGAAACCGGAGTACCCAGAGGAAACCCACGCAAGCATGGGGAGAATATACAAACTCCGCACAGTTAGAGCCATGGTGGGGATCGAACCCATGACCTGAGGGCCGTGAGGCATTAATGTTAACCATTACACCGTTCGTGCTGCCCGATTTTAAGGCTTAACTGTAGGGTTCTACTCACATTAATTTTCACAATACACTTGGTTAATTTTTCCTTAAGCATTTTTCTAATGCATGCTTGAGGCTATTTACATATGAGTTACATGTACTGTACTGGCAGACCAATGTACGTGGCCTTTTATATACATGACTTCTTTATAAATTGTTACCACAATCACTATGCTTATTTTTAGGATCTTGCTTTGTGTGACAACAGCTGACATATAACAACTTGCCAAAACTGCCACGTAATTCAGTAGACATCATCATGTAACAGTTACTTGCCAGTGTTAGATACAGAGAGTGAGACCAGTTTGCATGCTGTTCCTGTAACTATTAGTGATTTACTTGCTTGGCTGGGGGACCTCACTCTCCTTGCCAGGAGGCAGAAATCAGCCGGATGCCAAGGACCAAGCTGACCTGGTGCATTCAGTACGTGGCACTGATGCTTTAAAAGCCACCTAAATACAGTGGAGATGGCCATTTTGTGGGTTAAGTAATGCTTATTTCTATTAACCTACATTCTTTAGCACAGCAAATGGTTTTCTATGTGTACGTCACTTGTTAATGAAAAGAGTGTGTTCAAATCCTGGTGAGTTGGCCCTAGCTAATTTGAACCACCAGGTGTCTCCCAATCCTGCTCACATCCCCTACATACTACTGCATAGCTCCTGGCTTTTGGAACCGTAGTCAGAGCCGGCCCTAGCCTAAATGACGCCCTAGGCAAGATTTTGGCTGGTGCCCCCTAGCACCGCCACTAGTTCCGCCGCTGACCCTGCTCTCCTTTCCCAGCACCATCAACCCTCATCATAGCAGTCATCATTTTGGTTCTCCTACCCGCAATATTTTAAATAGAAAAAGTGCACACATTCGGTGCGCAGCCCAAACAGGGGGGTGTTCTTGCTGGGAAGGGACATGGCCAAACAATAGTACCCCCAATTCAAATTATGCCACACAGTAGTGCAATTTTATTCCCATTATATCATGCGATGGTGTCCCTGTTTCACGTTACATCACACAGTAATACCACTTTACCTTATGTACATTACTCCTCACATTATTCACATTATACCCTTAGAAAAAAAACCTGAGAAAATATTGTATTTTAAGCACCTCCATGGCCACACTACAACCCAGCACAAAGCAGTGTGTGCTGGGCAGAGGAGAAGAGCTGCAGCTGCTCTGTCACTTAAGGGGAGGGGGCCCGGGGCCCCCACTGGGCCCTTCCATCAGACTTTGGCCTGGGTAATTTGTACCCCCTCCCCCTTTCTCTCGGCACCGCTGATAATACCACACAGTAATGCCCCTTACACATGACACACATTATTAATGTCCTTATAAACATAATGCCTGTTACACATTATGCCAACCTTTATTAATGCCCTTCATACACATAATGACACACATAATGCCCCTTACACGTATGTTGCACATTATTAATGCCCATATACACATGACACATATAATGCCCATTACACATATGTTGCACATTATTAATGCCCTTATACCAGGGGTTCCCAATCTTTTTTGCATCACGGCACCCTAGAGTATCAGATTTTTTTTTCACGGCACCCCTATGCCAAAACAAAATTGATTAGATTGGGTTTATATACAATTCCTAGGGTCAGTTATGTGGTAAAGGGCAGGATTTGCTTCTGTTTGTACACATTTTATGATTGGCAGCCACCAGCACTGGTTTTGCTCATAAATAATTAACCATTAATAATTTGAGTTGGTCCAGGACCACCAACCCAGGGCACCCCTGCATGTGTCCCGAGGCACCCCAGGGAGCCACGGCACACAGTTTGGGAACCACTGCCTTATACACATGACACACATAATGCCCGTTACACATATGCAGAACACTGTTGCACAACCAACCCACCCGCAGACAGCACTCGCGCAGCCGCTAACACTGTGACCTCTGCCTCTGCTTGGATACAGATGTTTCCTCATTCATCTTGCCTCAATAGGCCATGCAGCTCCTGGCCAGTTCTGCTAACGTTGGGTGCCTTTTTTTGCAAAAAAATTGTCTTATTTGCATTGTTATGACCAGCACACACAAGTAGCTTCCGATGATTAAAATGATATGCAGCATGCCTATATTCTGTGTGCGACTGGCTGTACCTGCATACGGAATGCTATGTTACAGTGATTTCCATGAACACACTATTTCATATGCAGATACAGCCTCACTCACACACAGAATATAGGCATGCTGCATATCATTTTAATCAGCAGAAGCTGCTGATGCCCCTGGGCATTACAAATGCCCTAGGCAATTGCCTAGTTTGCCTATGCCTAAGGCCGGCTCTGACCGTAGTCCAATAACATTTAAAATATTTTGCTAAACAATTTATTTTATACAGTAGTAATTTCAGAATATCCTGTCCCATGATTTTAAATTGACTAAAATGTAAAATATTTAGCTGGGTACGTATTGAACATGTAGAGACAAGGAGGGGTAGAGGGGGGGGGGGTCATTAACGATATGTCGTTACCAATATATCGCACAGTGTGTACTCAGCATAATACCACTTTCATATCGCAAAATGCAGGGTCACCCGGGACTTTATAATGGTTTGGCCCCGGTGTGACCCTGCATTTTGCTCTTTCTGGCCCCCTTCAGCGAACCAGCAATATTGCCAGTTCACTGACGTCATACAGGGTCAGGGCAGAGTGGCGGAATGTCATTGGGGGCAGGGGAGGAGTCAACACTGCCTCCTCCATCAGTGTGAACGGGAACCAGGTCACTATACGCGGTTCACACTGCACAGCAACCCGGCAACAAACCGGTAAGAACCCTGCATTTTTCCTGGTTCGTAATGCCAGTTTGGTGCTGGGTTGCTGGACCCGGTAACCCCTTTCAGATCGCACCTATTACCGGGTCAAACCAGCAACAAACCGGCATGAACCCGGTAATTAGGTGCGATCTGAGAGCGGTGTAAGGGGGAGATTCTCTAAGAATCTCCGCCCCCCTTCGCCGCCCATCGCATATTTAATTATCGCATATGTTGTAACATATGCGATAATTAAGGCAAAGGACAGCTCTTGCGTTAAGAGCTGTCCTTTGCGGTGAGAGTCGCCGGGTCCCAGCAGGTCCCGGCGGCTCCCCCTTCCCTCACACACCCGGCGGGTGCTGCTGCTGCGCCGGGCTCTCCTCCTCCCTGCACCCAGAAGAGGATCAGTGCAGGGAGGAGGTCACAGGTCCGGGCAGCACAGCTCTGTGCTGCCCGGACACTGGTGACGGGGGAGTGGGTGATGCGGGGCGGCGGGGGGTTGCGGTAGAAGCCCATTGGCTTCTATGGGGCATCGCCAGATTTTTCTGGCGATGCCCCCCGCCGCGGTATGCCCATTGGCTTCTATGGGGCATCGCCAGATTTTTCTGGCGATGCCCCCCGCCGCGGTATGCGGTAAAAACCCAGATAACGGGGTTTTTACCGCATTTTTCGCTTACAGAATCTCCCCCTAATTGTGTTGTGATCTTACACAGTTTCCATGATGTGAGTTTATGATGACTTCAGGCACAGGCTACTATACTACTTTCAGATCGCACTATGAAACCGATCAGTCCCATTGTGACCCTGTATTTTACTGACTCTAGGTCAGATGTACTAACCAGCTTGTCAGCTTGAAAAGTGATAAAACGGAGAGTGATAAATCACCAGCCAATCAGCTCCTAACTGCCATGTCACAGGCTGTGTTTGAAAAATGACAGGAAGGAGCTGATTTGGTTGGAGGTTTATCACTTTCTAATTTATCACTTTTCAAGGCTTAGTACATCTCGCCCTCTGTCCCCGGCAGTATTGCATCCACAGCATACATAAACACATACACCACTGGGTTTATTCTGGTTGATTCGCTCGGATGTGATATGCTAATGGGCCGCCTCACAACACACACCCCTCCACTCACAAGAATGGGTGGGTGCATGCACCCAGAGAACAGTTTGTTCGCCGTGGGTGCACACACCCTGCGTCTGCACATGCGCAGAAATTACAACGCGCTACCCCCACTCACTCCCTCAAACATCACAGGAGTGTACCTGTTTAGCTTCTGAGGAAAAATCCCTGCCTCCCCCGGCGAGCTCTCACACAGCCACACGGAGCACTGACTGACTGGGAGGAGCTGCATGCTTCCACTGCAGCTAGCTCCCCAGCATCAAAGAAACAACAAGATTTTTAGCAGCGCTTGACAGTGAAGGACACTAAGTGGTAAAAAAAATAACAATTTATTGCACAATTAAAATACAATCTAAATGAAATAAAAGCATATCCACATGATAATAGGGGCAATGGGGCAAAAGTTGGTGGGACCGAAATGGTGAGGAGGACCAAATAATAATATGACCTGCTCTGATCCGTGAAGAGAAGTCCTGATGGAGTACAGTCCAAGATTGTCTGGGAAATCGCTGGAGGGATCGGTCCTTAAGGATGTTAAAGTAGGACCAATCTTAAACCTCGACCAGTAATGCGAAAGGTAGTTCCAGTGGGGATGTATAATTTCCAAATCGGGTGTAGAAGATGAAAAAAAAACGGCAATCAGATGAATAAGCAGGAGATGGTCCAAAGTGCACTCAAGGTCCAAACCAGGGGGGGGGGGGGGGGGCACCAACGTATGGCAAAGTAGTTACTCCTCCTCCTCTAGTTTTCTTCACAGGCCCTGTGAAGAAAACTAGAGGAGGAGGAGTAACTACTTTGCCATACGTTGGTGCCCCCCCCCCCCCCCTTGGTTTGGACCTTGAGTGCACTTTGGACCATAGTTACCTACTCTCCAAGACTACTGGGTCACATCACAAGCAAATTCACAGAAAGAGGCTCACAGGCTTGAAAGTGGGTGAGACAGGTCAAATGACTTAAATCATAATCATCAAGACTGGTGTCATGATGTCACGTTTCGTGAAGCACCAGCTGAAGTATAACGGAGGCTAGGTGCTTTAATATAGGGATGTTGCATGAACGACAGAAGTGATGAAACAATGCTGTAAAATAAACCTACTGTAATACAGGTTGTAAAAGATGGCACAATAATATACTGAACGTTTGTGAAATGATAAAAGTCAATAATATAAGTCCCTATTGAAGAAGATGATGGATGCTTGACAATTGAAAGAAGTATTGCTGGATTGGTTGAAGAATTGGATGATTGGTTTCCAGGTTGAAGGATTGGATGAAGAATTGGATGATTGAAGAATAGATTGAATGATTGAATGAGGATTGCATGATTGGTTGAAAGATTGGATGAGGGATTGGATGATTGGATGAAGGATTGGATGGTTGGATGAAGGATTGGATGGTTGGATGAAGGATTGGATGATTGGATGAAGGATTGGTGATAAAGTCTGGGAGTCCTTGCTGAGTGTGATCGTGGCTGCTGAACCAAAAGTAACCGCGGAGATTAACCGTCAGGAATTAGGATGAAGATAATACCCCTTTGGGGTCCGTATCGGCAGCAGAAGGTTCCTTGGTGTACAGATATGCAGTAAACGATCGTCAGGAGAAGAGAAGACTTTCACCGGAGGCACAAGAACTGTAGTATTACCACAGACAGCCAGGAATGAGCAATGATGTTTAAGGCATGGACATCATTGTACTGACTGCCGGTCTGTCCGGCCAGTCAGTACTTAAGAGGTGAGCTGTGCGGCTATTGGTCAGCCACTTGACAGGCGGAGGTGGAGCCGCACAGTACTGGATGGGGAAACCAAAAAGATGGCGGCCGCCAGCGGAGGCGACAGAATCCAGCCGGCATTGGATGTGCGCAGCTGCGCAGTCTGCCGGCGTTTCCAGCCGGGGCCTAAACAGGAACAGACACACATGGCGCCTCACACACACCATCCATGTCCCACGCGGCACTGGAGCACAGCGTACCACTGTCACCATTCGGTGACAGCGTGGACATCTGTACCCCACCAGCACAAGGCACCAGAGTGGAGGTGAGCGCCAGGGCATGAGACACGCTGCTGCAGGGACCAGAGTTAGGCACAGCATAGGGGATCAGGGTAGCAGCCATGGTGGTCGTGACACATGATAAGGAGTGATGATGCCAATCACATTATCATAAGTTTTTCCCTGTACAGGAGTACTCTGGGGCATTGGTAGCTCAGTGTTGTTTAGTCATACAAGGGCCCCTGAAATACAGTATATAATCTCAAATTGAGCAGTATTTCAAATATATTTATATGTTTTTAATTACTTTAACAATGTTCCACAGTAGTAGTTGGATTTTATGGATTTATTGTTTTGATTGTTTGGTACCAGCCTGTAACTAGAGGTACAGACTGATGTAGTTGCGCTTGCAGTGGAGGAAAGGAGCAGGGCTCCAGAATATACGCAGGACAGTGACAACAGCAAAAAGTGACTGCATCGGGGAAGGTATAATGTGTGCAGCATAATGAAATAATGAATGAATATAAGAAAGCGGTCAGTTTCACAATCTGTCTCATGCAGGTAAACTTTAAAGAACAAAAATTAAATGGATGGATTTATTTTTTGATAAAGATTGATTGAAGTCATGTGTCAATACTACCCGTGGTTAAAAAAATAACCCCATGACCGAAGAAAAAGGATTCAATAAATATAATCTTCACTTAAAAATAAAACAAAAATGTAATCTGTTTGTCCTTGTAAATGAAAGACGTGGAATCCTGTCACACTCCACTTGGCTCCTCTCCTCTTGTGTATACCGTTTGTGGTCAAGCGCAGAGACTACCTGTTGAGACGTCAGTGTCACAAGGTTGAAGCCCGTGTCGGAAAGGGCACAAAAATACATATTATTGCTGTCTCTTCCTTTGTTTCCTATTGTAGACTATAGTCCTGTTGAAGCTCCAAAACTGTGTGGATAAGAAGGAAGCTGGTCGTCATTCAAAAAGGGGCAGACTAGATGGGTCAAATGGCTGATCTTCATAAAATTCTGTTTCTATCCATGCTGTCATGATGATGGGCCTTATTTTATGTGGAGGCCTGAAAATACTATTCGCCCATTGTTAATCTGGCCCTGAGTCAGGGCACATTGTTCCGAGTGCTTTGTTCAGTGACTGGCTTAAAGGAATGTACAGTGTAATTGTCTTATTTTGTGCCAGTATACAGTGGTAGCCACTTCAATTGTTTTAAACTTCAAATATCACAGCCACTGCAGTGATTAGAATCCACGTATTACTATGCAGCTAGATTGCTTCAAACATGATTTATATTTGACCAGTGAAGTTATACTTCAATTCATACCCATAAGATGCACAATGAGCTGTTTAGGTCACTGTGCCTCTTTAGCCGCCTTGCTATGCTACAGTAATGAAAGTACTAATGTTTTAGATCAAGGCAAGCTAGCAACATCCTTAAGAACAATGACGGGCTGGAGAGAAGTATGTACCCTGTGCAGGATGGTTTTGTTTTTGTTTGATTTCTTTTTTCATTGTCAAATTTTAATGATTTTCTTTTTTAAACACACACCGTGCTGAAAACCCCACAACCAATTTTTTTTCTTAAATTGGTTTAAGCGGGTATTGGGAGTGAGCATAACCATGGTAATTCAAAATTGTTCACGAGGTAAGTGAGGTTTTTCTACCTCGCTAAATCTTGCCCCCACATTAATTCCACCCCACAGTGGTCATCACCTCTTGTGACCATTTTCAGATGTCTAAATGTTTTAATTTTCTATGTCACATATGTAGGTGCGCAGACAATGGGGGGGTATTCAATCCCAGGTCCTGACAGAACCCTGGCCCGTTTCCGGCCCACTCGCCAGTTTATCGGCAGGCAGAATACAATTCCCCGCCTGAGGATCTGGGAAAAGGGGGCGTGTCCGCAAAACCGGCACTGGATTGCCAAAATCCCTCTGTGATCTCGATAATCCACACCCGTTTTCAGCAAAACGAGCATGGCTGCTTTTAAAGTCAGGCCCGTTATGACGCCATCCCGATATAATGCTGTTGGGAAGGACTGGATTGAATAGGTGCCTGCTGCTATTTCCCCAGTCAAAAATAGCGTCGGGGATTAAATACATTGTTACCGATATTAACTGTGCACACTACATGATATCATTAAAGATATCGTCCATATCATTAACAATATATCTCCCAGTGTGTACCCAGCAAAAGCCATTCACTTGTATAAATCCTACAATAATAAAAATTCAAAACTATAATTTATCCTGTTTGGACAATAGTTTGTCGAACCAACACAGCCTGCTGTTACAGCCAGTAGTATTTTTGTCCAGGTTTCTATAATTTTCAGTTGGATTAATATTTTCGAATTACACCTTTCAAAATTGCAGAAGCTAGATCAGGTTAGGTGGGCAGTGGTGTAGGATAGATATTCAGAATGAGTGCCAATAAAGTCCTGCTTCAGAGTTTGGGATCTGTTTAGCCATGGCTGTATACAAGCAAACTGTGTGTGTGTGGGGGGGGGGGGGGGGGGGGTGTTTGGGGGGGGAGAGACGACACTGAACTAGACTGAAAGGTGTGTGTTGCCATACCTTTGTTAATTTCAATGAGTCTTGCACACTGAAGATTAGGTGTTTTATTTCTCATTTATAAGTGACACTGTACTTGCAGGAGTACAGTTAGACATCATCACCACATGCTTGCTGTCCTTCTCCTTTCCTTCTCCTCTATCTCCTTACTTCCTGGTCACATGTTGCCCTCTACTGCAAGATTCTTAAAGAGATACTAACTTATCTAGCTAATGCACATAATCTATCTTTATATATACACTACAGTGTGTACTGTGTTTCACCTGGTAAGTTCATTGTGTGCTGCATATGTGGGCATTTCCAAGAGCCCTGTATAATTAGTATCTACTACCAGCGGTGAAAAAAGTGGGCATGGCGACACCCAGTCATATTTAAAATAAAAAAAAAAAATGAAATATTTGCTCCCTGCGTGCTTCACAGGGGGGTGCTCCATTTTAACACAGGCGGGCAAGGGGAGCATGGGGGAGGGCACCCGCTTCCTACCTTACTTATCAGGATGCAGGTCCCTCCTCCCCAGCCAGCACCATCTTTTCAGTGATACTCTGGTATAGTGCCAGAGTCTTTGCTTTCTATGTGTGGCGCCATCTTCCTGATAGCACCAGGAAGATGGCACTGCCTACAACACAGGCGATGTGCCAGCGCTGGCTGTACCAATGATGTAGACTAGACGGTTCTCAATAAAGAATATTTAATACATACCAATATACATATATCACAATAAAATCAACTGAAAATAAACAAAAATTGAGCAATAAGGTATGATATCACAGGGATATATAATGTGTAGTTGTAATCACCATACTGTATGGTTTAGGTTGAGATAATATTAATTGGTATATTACCATCCATTGCAGTCCTCTGGTAGATTATATATGTCCATAAGTGGTGACAAGCAATTGTCCTGGGTTGCTCTATAATTTCAAGAGCTCAGGTCTCAATATTTGGCATATTTTTCTTCCTTTGTAGACTGCATTGTTAGGAATAAAGCGGATATCCCAATTTTGAAAGTCCAGATTAATCAGGATAATTTAAACGTCAGTGGGAGAGGGACAGGTCACACTGGATGGATACGGGAACACCAGTAATAAGCTCAACGTGTTTCCCCGGGTATTGTATGCCCGGCTTCCTCAGGAGCAAGTGTGGAATGAGAGCCCAAGGCTCAGTATATATAGCAGTGACTTAATTGCTCAATTGGTACACCTGTACATAGGTACACATGTCAAACAAAACAAAAACCATTATAAAATATGAGAACCGTCTACTAATCAGTTTATTACAATAGCCTATTAGTCTAGGAGGCAGTATTGACCAATAGTATATCGTTTTTAAAATTATAGAGCAACCCAGGACAATTGCTTGTCACCACTTCTGGAGATATATAATCTATACGTATATTAGTATGTATTAAATATTTTTTATTGAGAACCGTCTAGTCTACATCACTGGTACAGCCAGCGCTGGCACATCTCCTTGTTTCTTGTATATTAATTTGGGCTTGACAACCCAGTGCCAGCTGCTGTTGATAGCACACCGCTCCTTTTTTTTCCATATTTTGAGGTAAAGGAGGCGTAGCTGCGAAAGTGAACCTGGGCCCTTGTTAGACTACTTAGTGGATAATTAGTACCCATTCCCCCCACGCCTTCTCTCTGCACCACTGCCTCCTTCTTCCCCCTATTGACACCCCTAAAAGGCTGTTTAGGCTGCAGCATAATACATGTGTATTAGCCTAGGGCACGCGAAACCTTTAATCATGCCCTTCATATTCTATATCATCCAGATTGTTTCAATATTTTAAAATTACCTATGCTTTTATGATGCTTTTTAAAAATCCAAAGCTGTAAAAGTTCCTCTGCATTGTAAATCAAAATGACTATTCCAAGCAACAGTCCTTAGAAGACAGAACAAGTACGTCTCTTTATTATATCCTGATATTACTGAGCTTAGTCGCAAGTGTTCCTGAAATGAGTGATCAGCACTACTAAGCCATGTCTTGTGTTCTCGTCCAGTCTGTAATCCAGTGCTAAGAAATCTTATTCGGAACAACATAATTAGCCCAATTTACAGTAGCAATGGCTGCAGCATTTAGCAATGACAATTAGTTTGCCAGTTGACTGCCTTTTATTTTTAAATTTCCATAAGTAACAAGTATTTAAGATGTGTTTAATAAATGTTCTAGAGATTAGATCGTAGCAATTGCTTATCCAACATTCTTGTACTGCCTCAAAATTCACCTTGTAAAGATTGGACAAGTGGTCCCTTAAGGTGCCCATACACGTTGCGATTTTAACATACGTTTTGAACTTGTAAAATCGCTTTGGTTAAATTTGCACCGTGTACCTGCGGCGATGCGCGTCCCCGCGGGTACAATATTGTACAGCACAAAAAGTATCTGCAGGCAGTACCTTTTGTGCTACATCGCATCGCATCAGTTTTGTAGTACATGCGATTCGATGCGATGTCCATTCAGTGACTATTAACTTGAAAAAAAAAAGAATGGCGAAATCACATACGCACAGTACAGTACATCGCATCGCATCCCCTACAAGTGCCAAAATCGCATGGCACAATGACGTACAAAACGCACATCACCTAAAAATTGCAACGTGTATGGGCACCTTTAGCAACTAGTATTTGTCTAGTTGATTCTATAAAATGATAGGTAGATGCTAATTGGTTACTATGGACAACTTCTCAACTGGTCCACTTCTCTCCTCCCAGTTTCTTGTCTTTTTGAGTGAGACTGTGAATGTGCAGCATGATTCTCAATGGATTTTAATCTTCACATTGATTTTCACATCATCAATGGCTTTCTTTACTGAAATCCCACAACACTGCCTGCTGTAGCCCTGATAATAGCAGTGGGGCCTGGGGATTGATCACCATGCTCAGGGCCATGTTAACATCATTGTGGACCCTCCCAGTAGAGTCCTGGGGGGGCAGTTGGGAGAGCAGAGCAGCATTGAATGTGAGCATGGGAACATCGTCAATTCAAGGGTGACAAAGGGACTGTGGGCATGGGCAGCAGCTCTCAGTAATGCCAAACAGGGGTGCGGCTCACGATCATGTTATTCCCGTGAAGCCATGTCCCCTTTTTGGAAGCACCCCCGCAAAAGTTCTGCATCCAATATTCTAAGGGCAGTATTCAATGAGAAATCTCGCCGTGTGCAGCGAATCCTGTTTAGGATTCGCTGCACACTCGCTGTGTTCTGGAGGGCTGGCTGCCACTCGCTCTCTCTGTATTCAATGTCGGAGGGGCGAGTAGCCCCTCGCGGCGAATCTTAACCCCTGCAGTGGACGAGCGTCCGCGGCAGGGACCTGTGGGATGGTGGCAGGCAGGGAAATTGAAGTCTCCCTGCCTGCCCCAGAACGTATGTGGGGGGGGGGGGGTGGGCTCCCCGGGACCCAGGCAGCACAAGATGCCCCCCCCCCCCAGAGCCAGCAGGGGACCGGGTATTTTCACTTCTCCCGATCATGCATATGTAATGATCGGGTGCAGTGAATATATGAATATCTAATGAGCGGCTTGGCTCCCGGCCCCCTGCTGGCTGCTCAGTGTAAAAAAAATAAAAAAATATATATATTTTTTAATTAAAATATATATTCATGTGCTATAAGCACATGAATAAAAATAGCATTCCCCTTCTCAGAATAAAATTCCTGATTTTTTTACACCAAAATTAAAACAAAAAAACTTTTATTTAAAAAGTTCACATTCCACTTCTCCATGAAAAGATGGAGAATTGCTACATGGAGAGACACGGCGAAAATCACTCAGAAAGACGGCGAGAAGTGCACGTTGAATAGGCTTGTTCGCTTTTGGAGAGCAAAAGTCTCCGTCCAACGCGAGAAAAGCACAAACTCGCCATAAAACATGGCGAATTTTTCTCATTGAATACTGCCCTAAGTGTTGGGAGGTATGCACTGGGACCCAAGCCACCCATTAAGGGGAATACGTTTTTTTTTTTTAATCCTAAATTACACATACCTGCCAACATCTAGAAATCTGGAGTTGAGAGATTGTGAACTCGGTGTGGCCTCTGCATAGCTTCATGACATTGCCATGGTCACAAGCCAAATCTTTGTTTTTTCATCACTGTTTGGGTACGGACAGCACACTAGGAGCTGCTGGCATGCCCCCCAGTCCTGAGTAGGGTGACTCCCAACTGTATTCCCACTGTGGGTCCTGCTGCCCACAAGTGGAACAGTGGGAAAGTCCCAAAAGATGGGACTGTCCCACAAAGAACAGGACAGATGTGAGGTATTGCTTACCCATTCTTTGATCCGATGCGCTCTCCCCATATGGCGTGGTTCAAAGGATCTACAGTAAAACGATAGTTAATAGGTGGACCCCATATGGTCAAAATAGAAAAGATCTACAGGGTCAATAGTTTAACCAGAAATAGGACATGTTTGTTTGAGGTTGACAGGGTTAAAAGGTCAATATGCAAATTATGGTATTAAATAGGGCAAAATGGTGGTGGGGGTGGGGGGTATGCATTTTGAGCATTTGTGTGCATTTGACTTATTGTATATCTGCCGGCCTTTTGACCATGTCAACCTATGGCATGTTTATCCAGTGTTCGGAAACCCCTCTCCACGTGGTTTATTTACTAAGATGGGAGTTCTACTGAAGATTGCATGTTACCCATAGCAATCAATCAGAATCTACTTCTTATTTATTTAGAACATTCGAGAAGATAATATATAGAACTTGATTGGTTGCCCATAGCAACAGCCCATCTTCAATATAACTTCTATCTTAGTAAATAAACCCCTACATACTTCAAACCATTCATTCAATGACTTCCAACGCTCCAGTGGATAGCACCAGCCATCCACCAATCAACAAGTTAATAGCCATTCACTCTATGGTTTCAGGCTGAAAGGCCTGTTGGGAATGCTGTGGATAATTCAAATTGCACCCTTGCCCAGCCTGTTCGAAGGCCCAGGCAGTTAAGATGGCCCTGACAATGTGCTTTCTGTAGTTAAAAGCATTTAGGGGGAAATTTACTAAGATGTGAAATACACTTCACTTTAGGGGGAATTTTACTAAGATGTGAAATACACTTCACAGGTCATCATACCTCCCAACTGTCACGATTTTAGAGGGACAGTCCCGATTTTCGGGTCCTGTCCCTCTGTCCCACCCGCGGCAGGCATTGTCCCGCTGCGGGGGGTGGCAGTTGGGAGACCCCCCAATCTAGTAGAATAGACGCTGTGCGCATGCGCACAGCGTCTATTCTCGTATGAAAATGAGGTCGCGGCTAATTAGCATAAGCCGCGCCCTCATTTGCATACGCCCCGTCCCCTTTTCGGGCGCTCGCGCGGCTTCGCCGCGCGAGTGTCCCTATTTCTTCAGATCATAAGTTGGGAGGTATGGGTCATGTTGCTATGGGCAACCAATCAGAAGCTACTATTATTTCTTTTTCACCCTCTAGAAGATAGCACAGGACAGGATCTGATTGGTTGCCCATAGCAACATGACCTGTGAAGTGTATTTCACATCTTAGTAAATTTCCCCCTTAATGTCAGATAATAAACAGGGTTAAATTTTTGTATTAAGAAACCTAGCAGTAAATTGACAAGTGCACTCTTGCTTTGTAATGAGGATAATGCGGAACTGAAAGAGAGGGTTGGAAAGGTCAGCGTGTACATTATAAGAGCATTTGTGTTTCTTGTGTAATGAAGAACAATTGCAAGCATAGTACTCAAATCAATTCATATTCTAAGCAATGGGCCATTTATCCACTTCATTACTTAACAATTATTGTGGTACTTTTTTATGTATACAGTCCTAGAATAAGTTATTAGTTTTTTCGCTAATCTTTTTCACATTTATAAAATGTATTTGCATCTATTTGAGTTGTCCCCAGGGAGTTAATTTATCATTGCATGGTGCTGCTGATGATGCCATACATTGTCCTGTTCCTAGTATTTCAACTAACATACAGATGTGTCATGATTCTAAAGCGATGCAGGAACATTGGCCCTTATTCTGGTTGACTCCCCCGGACACCGCCCACACCGATGACCACACCCCACCTCGCCCGCAGCGATCACCCGCACTGCTGCAAATGGATGATTTGCATAATCATCCATTCGTAGCTGGGGAGAAATCATTCGATGGTTGGCGACCAGCAAATATTTCTCCAGCGCTCGCAGCTGATATTCCCTGACGCCAGCTGTACGCTCTCCTGCACACACGTCACTGAATGATTTGCATGGGAGACCCATGGGCTGTATCCCCCGCCACAGCTCCACAACCCTCGGTCACACTGTTAGTAGTTTGCTGTGCCTGCTCGCACCCTGCACATGCGCAGAAATGCACAAAACATTGGTTTGCAAAGGGACCGAAGGGACCAGAATAACCCCCATTGTGTAGGGTAGTCAGTAATGTCCTCAAACACCACTTACTTTCTTGGCAGTTGTGGTCTGATACAATCACATTATCCCCCCAACTACTGTTGGTTGAATTTTGTTTGATCCTTAATACCTAACAAAATAACCCCTCTTTGTTTTGACAGTGTCCAGAACAAGAACAGTGAGGGAATTGTTACATTTGAACCCTTTCATTGTCAGCTAAATGATTAAAGATGTGCTTTAAGCTGTTGCATTATAACATTCTAAGTTGGGGACAACAGACTCCAAAGTAAATAAAGTTAGAAATAGTTATCTTTTATCATAGGCGTGCGCATTTTCTTAGGGGTGCACCATTGGAGGGGCATGTCCATCACCGCCTGCTGTGCGTGTCTGTCACTGCCTACTAGGCATCAATGCAAACTAAATAGGTTACCCATTTATGTATATGGGCTTCAGAGTGAATCATTCCCCCCCACACACTCCAGAAATAGTGTGCTCCAAAGGCAGGTTGCAAAAATTTACACTGTTATGCCCATTACACATAATGCCACACACCGTAATGCCAAATAAACATAATGCCATACACTAATGCACATTACTCATAATGCCACCCACCATATTGCCCATTACTCATAATGCCACCCACCGTATTGCCCATTACTCATAATACCACCCACCGTAATGCCCATTACACATTATACTACACCCTATAATGCCTATTACATATTATGACACATAAGTAAAGCTTACCAACATTCTTATTGTTTATTTACAGTATATGGCGCCACAAGGTTTCCGCAGTGTATATAGATGAGCAAAAAAAGGGGGCAAGTTACATGCTTGTTGCTAGGGAGTGTTGCATGCTCTTTGCTAGGGGGAGTTAGATGCTCATTGCCAGGGTGGGGAGGGGATACATGCTTGTTGCCCGGGAAGTTCCTAATAGCGCGCAGTGTTCCTCTGACCGCAGCGTCCGGCCTCCAACACACAGTGGGCCACACGCACATTCTGTCGGCTGCGACTCCTTGGAAAATAGCTGACATCTTAAAGGTGACAGACACTAGAGGTACGCCCGGACCTCTAGTGCCTGCCTCCTCCGAGGCTGCCATTTTTGGAGAGGCCGCCGCCAACAGAATGTGCGTGTGGAACACTGTGGGTTCGAGGTCGGACATGGCGGCGGCAACGAGGGATGTGGGCATGTTGGGTATTAAGGGGTACACCCCCCCTTCCTTGCGAGCGTGCACGTTTTATGTCTGTTCTTTATAATATCTGTAGCAACTGCTGCATTTTGCTTATTACATTGGCCCCTAAAGTTGTTAAAGATCCCTGCATCAGGGAAAGGGTTAAAATAAACGCTCCCCAATGTACTGTATTTAGGGCAGTTACTGTATCTACTGATGTGAAGAAAGGATGGTGTCGAATACAAATGTACCAAACCATGGAGAAAGATCAAGTAGAGAAGTTGCTCTTACCAACCAATACACAGTGAGATTTAGAATTTTCGCTATGCGACTTTCCCTTGAACTTCCTGGACCCATACAGTCTTGACTATATTGACTTGAGATTTTAAATATGGCTGATTTTGACCATACCAGAACACTAGTACACTATACACAATACAGTATAGCCAAAATTGGCTTGCCTGCACAGTCTATTTTTTTTCTTGCGATGTCGATCCCATGGGACAGCGCATCGGCATCGCAAGTTGTGTACACACTGTGCGATTTGTGCTAAGTTTTCTTCCGATTTTGACTATAATAAATCAGCTCAAATCGCACCTTAACTGTCATTTCATGCACTCTGATAGATCAATGATATAGCTGATTAGTTGCTTTCTTGGCTGTTTCATAAATCCTAATAAATGTGTTTCCCTGAAGAGCAGCTGCTTATTTACACTAGCAATGTAGCACGACCCATTAAGAGCAGGGTATAGCTTCATTTTGCCCTGTATAATATGCTGCATGCCACATTCCACAACCTCACTAAAAATGAAAGTACTAATTTTCCTCCTGTGTTCCTTGTTAATGAACTCGTCCTTATTTTCACTAATTATGTAAAATCTCTTGACATTCCTGTAGTTAGTCTGAGATCCAGGAATGTGGACCAGGTCAAAACCTCCAGTGGTGCGAGAAATAACTGCCAATACAGGGAGAGCCAAGGCAATAAGCGCTAAACAATGTTCTCTGCGGCCGTGGTGCCATAACTGGGCACTTAACTTCACTACTCATTCATTGGTACACGCCAACATCTCATCCGTAATAGTCAAGAGATTTGGACAATTTCCAGATCACAATTGTCTGCTTTCCTTGTTGTAGCTCAAGAGACCTCATTAGAAGTTTCCAGCCCTTTCACCCACCCTTTCTTCCACCCTTTCTCTTTCTGACACATGGGTCTAATCTGGTGTTTGGCAACATGTTCAGTTTCTCTGCCAAAGACCGAAAGAGTTGAGAAGATGTTTCTGCATTGTTTTATTGTTCCGCGCACTAAAAAAAAAAAAAGAGAGAATGGTTTATGCTAGTAGTTTTCAGATCTGATTGTGGGACCTGATGACAGGCCAAATTGTAAGGATAACCCTAATTGAGCTTGTGGAAAATAATTTAGTAGAATACTGACCTGCTTTTATTTAGAGCCACATAAAGGTTAACCCACACTTCCATCTAATGCAGGGGTATATTTCTAAAAATGGGGGAGCAGTTCTATTGTAGTAAAGCTGGTTATACCATTGTAGTAAAGCAGAGCCGGTCCTAGGCATAGGCAAATGCATAAGACATTTAGAATGCATTGGGGTATACAGCTCATATACCTGAGCCAGCAGCAGTGGGAGTGGCTTTATGGGGAGCTTAGGCAGTAAGGGCAGAGGCAGGCAGTAACAAAATGGCCACCTTCCCTGGAGGATGTCTGCTGTGCATGCCGAACCCCAGCAGCTACACCTCCCATAGGCCATTGAAAAGTCCAGCAGAAGTAACATGCATTGACTGAATCCATGCAACCAGCCCAGGCTTCACTATCTGCTGGGATTGGGTTTTATTAATGTGTGGTATATGAGTAAGCAGGGTAGCCGAGGGGGGGGGGGGGGGCAGGTACTAATTACCCGAGCCCGGGCTTGCTGGAGGGGCCCTGGTCTGTCCTTACCTTCCCCCTCCATCCCTCCCGGGCAGCAACAGTAGAACACACTTCTACAGTATGCGCTGTGCTGACTGATCTCACTGACAGTGTGAGAGGTCATGGCGAGCCTGCTGTCAGCACAGCACATGCTGTAGATGTGTGCTGCTGCTGAGTTTAGAGTTGTCTTTCACCCCTCTAAACATTTTGGGGGGGTGGCATAAGCGCTGGAGGTGACCACACCCCCACACCTAGGCCACACACCCTAAATTTTACCGGGGCCCAGCATTCCTCTCGGCTGCCCTCTGAGTAAGCAGCATTACTGTGTGGCATTATGTGTAATAGTGCATTACTAATGTTTTTAAAATGTGTAGGGGTATTACTATGTGACATTATGTGTATAAGGGGATTGACTAATGTTTGGTATAATGTGTAAGATGCAAAAAAAATGTGTTGCATTATGTGGATAAGTGTTGATATTACTGTGTGGCGTAATGTGTATAAAGGGTACTACTGTGTGATGCAGTGTGAATATTGAGTAATGTAATGTGAAGTATATGAAGTATTGTAATATGAATAGGGAGCAATGGGTCAGGGGTGGAACTAGCAGTGCAAAGGGCACCAACCAAAATCTTTCCTAGGGCATCAAATTATCTAGGGCCGGCTATGTTGTAAAGCAATATGTAACTTTTTTTTTTTTGCATCTGCTCCGTGTCTCTTATGCTCCGCATACAGAGTGCTAGTCAGGGTCACTTTTGAAATCGAATCGTGTTTCAGCCGCATCCGATCCTGATTCGATGCCGATGCGTGCCACTGTTCAGTGTGTAACGAATAGAAATTTAGACTGTGCAGGCAATACTATATAGTACAGATGTGTACTATATAGACAAAATCAAATGGGTACACTTTGCCGTGCGATTCCATCCCGATCTAATCGGGATTACATAGAAAAAGAATCACAAGAAATATTGTAGCTAATTGGATCACTGCAACATTCTACCTGGCCTTCCTCTCTCCATACTCTTAATGCTGCTGTCCATCTCACTTTCCTCTCCTGCTGCGCTGTGTCGGCATCACCAATTATCCAACTACGACAATGTCTTGCCTTCCACATCAGAACTCAATTCAAACTCCTCACCCTAACATATAAATCCCCTCTAATTTCTCCCACTGCATGGCTCCAAGCTAATTTCTGTACAGACTCTCTCCCACCCTCCCAGCTCCCCTGCCGTATGCTGCCTTCCTACCCACGTGGAGATTATCATTACTTGCTTTTACTAGTCGTATTTAATTGTTCCAGCCTACAACACTTAACTTCCTCCACCCTTACTTTTGGTTTTATTGTTGTGTTAATTGTTATCCCATGTATTGATGTATAATTGTGTTGTTTAATCCTTATGTGGCTTTTGTGGACACTTTGTTGCACCATAGAAATAAAACATACTGTACTAATTCAAAATCTGTTTCATTGCAATGGCATGAGTTTTCTGCTTTATGGCATCAAAACATGGAGACTTATTCAATAAATAATATTATTGAATGTCTAATATGCATAACATCAAAGATGAAAAAGAAAATTCACTATATTTTGAGTCAATTGTACGTGTGACTCAGAATCAGTCTCATTAGTGTCATTTTTGTGGTAACTTTCACAGATGTCTATAAGATTCTAATGTCAGAGGTCCGAATAGGCTTAGGAGGCTACGCAGAGTACTCCTGGGCTTGTATATGAAGTTTAACATCATGCACTGTCACGGATCAGATGTAAGCAACTACAGTATGTAAGGCTAGGTGAGGTCTGCATACAGTAGCGAATGCAGCAAAGTGTGGCATTATGTAGAAAGGTGCTGTGTTCCTGTGGCATGCCCCTGGGACTTCCACCAGTATCTCACATAATCTATGGCCATACAGTGATTATAATTTTTACATTCATGCTCGGTGCCAAGAGTGGTATGCTCATTGCTAGGGTTTCATGCTTGCCGACGTCCGCGTTCCCACTTCCAGGTAATGCTATACACACTGTGCTTCCCTGACAAGACCCTAGAGGTCCAGTGCAGGCTCAGACTGGCCGGCCGGGGAACGGGGGGATTCTCCGGTAAGCCCTGTTGATTTATGGTCTCATCCACATTTTAGGTAGGGGGACTGACACAAATGTTTAATAAGTTAATACCGCTGGCCAGTCATCCGCTATCCACTAACCTTGCGGCGGCTGGCGGCTGTGAGACTGATTTCAGCTCTGATCCCAGAGGATTCATGCGGTCGAGTGGACATCACATCACGTCATGACATCACACCCACATTATCCTCCAGTGGGGCCTTAACATCCCAGCCTGACACTACCATCTGTCTTCTAATTTTTGGAGGGACATTTCCACCAGATTTCCATGTGGATGGCCACACTGCATGGATTATGCATAAAATGTGCTCTGCAAGGGATATTGCTACAACACTGTACATACATACCACTCTATGACAGTAACGGTACATACAAAAGTATGCAAAACTCTAAACCGTTATATTCCCCGTATTGTGCAATGTAGTCATGAGATTTCAGCCCTTTCTTTTGTGCGCCAACTTATGCTGCTTTCACATTGCCTAAACGTTTAAGACCTGGTATTTCGAAATGATATTTAAAACAGGTCTGAGCCACTAAATCCCTTTCACATTGCAGGTGAAAACCATTTTAAATAGCATGTAATACCATTCACACATTCAACCCGTTTAACCCCCAAGGAACACATTTCAAGCCTCAGAAATAGAGCCATTCACACTGCCAAAAAAACAGCTCTGAAACGGGTAGGACACTGCATTAACAAATACCGGTATTTGTTAAACGGTTAAAGCACCCTGAAGCTTTCACACTGCAGCTGTACCCATTTTAAAGGGCTAAAAAAATAGCAATTTAACGTCTAAGAGCTGCAGTGTGAAAGGGGTATCACTGTATTGCCGGAGCTCCTCACCTCTGTGAAATGGCTTATTCCAATACCAAATTGTATACACTCACTGTATGCAATGAACTTTCCCACTCACTGTATACCAAATTGTATACAGTGAGTGGGAAAGTTCATTGCAACTTCACTAATACATCTTGTAAAAACAAATTATAATTATAAGGCTCTTAAAAACTGTTCTTCATGGCTTTGCAGCAGAGAAAAATTGTGATAAGTTTTTAGTTTTCCTCCTTATTTCATGTTTTTTTAAAGAATCATTGGTAACCTATTTCCATCGAGATTCCATCAGCAGTTGGGCTTTACAGCAGAGTGAAGTCTTTGATGCAGACTTAAAAGGCATTTCTTGAATAAAAGGTTTCCCCTGGGCGCTCGACTACTAGCATGTCACGTTTTCTGTCACTTTACTTGGCAGGCAGGTCTATAGTGAATCCCCCTTTTTGTATGGCAGATCTGATAATAAGAGAGGATTCCTAAACTAAAAAAAAAAATCTTTGTTTTGTATGGGGCACAAGTATTGCTATAGTAAAGTAGTCATGGCGATACAGTATATCTCTCACATAACGTTCCTCTATGTTTTTGTTTTGTTCTCTGTCCCTAAGGTTTGCTACAATTGCCAGGAAACTATGTACAGGGTGAAATTAGTCACAGCGGTTTTCTAAGTTGACCCATCACTAACCCACCTAGTAGGCTGAACACCATTTCTCTGCCGGTTTTTTAGTAAATGACTGTTGTGTTTACTGCCAACATAGAAAAGTAACATTTAGTGACAGGAAGGTATCCGATTCTTACTGCAAACCTATACAGTACGTATGCAAACACATGTATTTATTCATACCTCCCAACTGTCCCGCTTTGTACAGGGCCCTACTACCTCTATATTGCTGTGTTGTTATACCACTTGGTTTCATCACTGTTGTTTCCATTTGTAAAGCGCAATGGAATATGCTGTGCTATAGAAACTATAAATAAATAATGAAGCTAGTATGGCAATGAAGTACAGGTCAAGTATCCCTTATACGAAATGCTCGGGACCACGAGCATTTTGCATAAGGGATTATTCCAGATTTTTAAATATGTATTTTGGAATATAATGTATATTTCTTTTTACATACTCACCTGGTCCCCCAAAGTCCATTAGGCTCGTCTTCAGAAGCATCCCCGGTCCCAATGAGGTGCAATGCATCCTTGGGACCGGAGGTGCTTCTAAAGATGAACCTGATGGCCGCCGGAGGGACCAGGTGGGTACAAAAAATGGCGCAGAGACATAAACCCCCGCAGTTTTTGGAATATTTTTGCTGTCGGATATCCGAATAACAGATGCTCATCCTGTATACAGGGCCGGCTCTACCATTAGGCAGCTTTAGGCAGCTGCCTAGGCTGCCGGAATCTGGGGGGGGGGTGGGGCGGGGCGGGCGCGCCACCGAGTCTGCCTATCAATGATGTCTATGAGGATCCTTGCGGCTGTGGAACCTCTAAGACTTCACTTCTATACTTTTGCCCCCTCCTCCTTGTACTCTGCTTGTACCAATTTTTGCGAGCCTCACCGCCATTCCAGAATGTTAGGCAAGTATGCTTTTAGGGATTGGAAAGTGGGTATTGACAGTATGGGGGGGGGCGGTAGGTTGAACATTTGCCTAGGGTGCCGAGAAGCCTTACACCGGCCCTGCCTGTATATATTGGCACTAGGGGGGGGGGGGGGGCATTACATTTATTATTAATAAAATGTGAATTTGTCCAATTAAATATCCTCTTATTGCAGCTATTCATGCAAAGTACTGAATCTTCTGACCAGTTTACTACAAAGCCCCAAACTGTACAATGCATATGATAGGATGAGCTTTCGGTTATATAAGAACAGTATATTGTAGTGATAACTTTCACTATCACTATGCTGCCAGGTGAAGCACCAGCCCGCCCTGGATAAAGCTGCGGATTACGAAGCATCAGCTTCTCTTCCAGTCTCAGAGCTAGTGTACGTGTCTCCAGTTTGCATTTATATGAATTTGCATAAGAAATTAAACGGGGGTGTTACACCATATTGCTGTTTTTTCTCCTTTCATGTTACATGAGTGATCTACAGTGGTCCATGTGAGGAGACACACGAAGGGAGCGCTTGAAAGACTGTCAGTAATTTTTCATTGTTGAATAATGTACGCATGCCTAAAATAATAGGAAAATGGTGTAAAAACACCCTATTCGTGTTATTTTATTAAAACAATTATGTCCCTTGAAAACAATAGATGCCCTTCTTCCATAGCTAAATTGAGGGGGGGGGGGGGGGCACAGGAGATACTGTGCCCCGGCCCCCCTCTGTCAAAGGGCAACCAGTATATTTTATCTCTATATATGTATTTAAGGTGTATGTATATAAGGTTAGTAAATTGTTTTGTTCTACTAAGAGAACATTTTATAAAATAGTTGTGTCTCAATTAGGTGGAGCTATGAATGGTACATAGGCATTATTAAACTATTAGTTCAAATCCATACCTCCCACTATTCCAGGAGGGACAAAATCCTTTCTTCTTGGATTAACGTCTTCATTTATGATTACGTTCACCTGTTGTGAAATTCCTTTAAAATAAATGAAATGGTTTAACACAGGTGATGCAATCATATTTTAAGTGAAAAGTCCAGGAACCAAGCATGTTGGCCCTCCTGGAATGGGTCATGTTGGAGGTACAGAATGCACAAACTAATATAATCCCCTCCTTCTCCCATGAGCACCTGTCTTAAGTGCCCCGGGCCCACCAACCCTTATCCAGCACTGCCTCAATCAGTCAGTTATTGTGCAAGGTCATCAGCAGACCAGGAAGTGGCCAGAAGCACATGGAAGATGCACAATGCGTATTTACGTAAACGTCCACTGCAATCAAGCAAATAGACTAGATGGGAGATGTATCACACCATGGATAAACCAGTCACCTGTAACTCTACAGTACTGTATACTGTATTGTTACTTTCAAAAATCTCCATTGACTCTGCATAAAATAAGGTACAAATGAAATGACCCTGCTCAATACAATGACATTCAGACTGTAATATTATTAGGAAACAATCATCCTTCATAGAATGTCATTTGATTTGCTACGGCTGCAAACAGACTTATGTTCTATAAGAAGCCAGCAGCATACCATTGCTGAATTAGCTACTAGCTACAGTAATAGAGCAGCAGATAACCCCTCTTGTAGGAAAGGGTAAAACATTTTTTTTATTTTTTAAACTCCAACTGGCTGCAGCCCAGCTTGATGAGCATTTATCGGTAGACTACGCACGTGCTAAGGTACTCTATTGCAGACACTGCTGTATTACCAGCAGATGAGCTGCTTTGAGGGCGGCTTTGCATAGCGTTGCTCTATGCAAAGTCATCCTCTCCCCCACTGATGGTGCCGGGCAGGGGGAAAGTCGCCCAGTGTGTATGCAATGAGTGGCTTTCCACCCAGCGATGATAGCGATCATCGCTGTCCATACACGCTGGGCATAGTTGCCCAGTGTGTATGGACCTTAAGTTTGGAAACACCCTTCAAAAATGGAAATGAGTAAGGAAATATTAATCCAGTATCTACACGTATGATATTGGTGGGGGGGGGGGGTGCCATCTTAAAATCCGCTATATTGTAAGCAACTCTAATATTTTAATTGGGAAGTTAGTCATGTGACATATCAAGTAGATGCAGAATTAGTTTCCAAGTTTTATCTCTGCTTTCTTTTGAAGGTAGTTACATTAAGTACGATGGCACGAACACAAAAATTATTGTCTTGATATCTAGAGAACAAAGCACACATGCTATTGGAAATGATTTCAACCAATTAGGCCACCCATCACTCACAGTGCAGTTGCGGAAGTCCTTGGCAAATGTAAAGAAACTTAATCAATTGCAGACAAACTAAATTGTGGACAACCAAAAACTGCTACATCCAAGGGGCAACAGGGGTGGTCATTCCGGGGCCCCCACACATTAGGGGCCCCCACATACTGCTTTATAAATCAGAGCAGTCTCTTAAAAAGCAGTCTATGGGGGCCCCCCAGGGACAGGCAGCACACACCCCTGGGCTGCTCCTGCTGTTCAAAAAAGCATGTTCCAATGATCTTGATGATCCGATCGTCGACATGTTCCCGACCGATGTTTGAAAAAAAATCTATTTTTATATATGTATATATCATTTTATTTACAAATAGCAACTACATTTTTTTAATGGTGGGGGCCCCCATACATTTGGTGCACAGGGCCCCCACCAGCCTTAATCCGGGCCTTGCTAAAGATGAAGCAACTGCCGTGCTGGCATCATGTTCAAAGAGCCCACAACATAGCACTCGTCGCAGTGGCGGATCTAGACTTCTCTTCTAGGGGGGGGGGGGGGGCAGTTTACTGTTTAACTTGACCCTCCCTCCCCCAGTACTGACTCCTCCCCTTCCCATTCCTGACTCCCATTGTAAGACTGCCCCCCCAAATAATAATAATTTAAAAAACGGTACTTGTTTCCTAGCACGGCGCCAACGATTTTATTTGTATTGATCGGAGCCGCAAAAATCGCGTCGATCGCATCGCATGCCAACCAAATCGCATGCGATGCGATTGACGCGATTTTTACATTGGAATCAATGTAAAATGTTCCCTGAGACCCAATTTTACATTGATTTCAATGTAAAAAGCCCCCAAACCCCCCATTTTGATATCAAAGCCCCCCCGATGGGTGAAATGGCCCTCCATTGTTAACGCCACCCCACTATTGACACCAACCCGAAGCGTGGCGAGCATAGCGAGCCCGCGAGGGGCGGCGGTACGCGTCCTCCGACTTTTTCATACCCCCACTATCCACGTCGGTGTGCAGTTAACTTTACATAGTGTGGCGAGCGGATGCGCATTACTTCACAGGTATACGCGTCCCCTCGCGGGGCTTGCTGCACTCGCCACGCTTCGGGCTTGGTGGCTCGCTGCGCTCGCCACACTATCTAAAATCAACTCCACGCCGACGTGGATAGTGGGGGTATGAAAGGGTCTCTCTCCTCATGTGCCTTTCTTAGAATATATAAACCACTGCCACCCTGATGATTGCTTCGGGGTCCTGTCCCCTGAGCGCAACTATCCATATTAACCATGTACTTGTCCTAAACTGTCTTGTACTGTAATTTGTTATGTGTTTTTGATTATAACTATGCTCTGTAACGCGCTGCGTAATTTGTGTGCGCTATATAAGAAACTGTTTATAAATAAATGGTACTTATGTAATATCTGGACTCCCGTTTTTCTTATGAGACCGCGTCCCCTCGCGGGGCTCGCTGCGCTCACCACACTTCGGGCACGGTGGCTCGCTGCGCTCACCACACTATATAAAATCAACTCCATGCGTAGTTGGATAGTAGGGGTATGAAAAAATGGGGTGCATTTAACATGGGAGTCCAGATAATACATAAGTAATAAATAAATAAAGGTCGGAGGACGAGTACCGCCGCCCCTCGCGGGCTCGCTACGCTCGCCACGCTTCGGGTTGGTGTCAATAGTGGGGTGGCGTCAACAATGGGGGGCCATTAACCATACTTAATACCCATGAGGGGGCATATACAACGAGAAATTGGCCATATTGGCCCTTTTCCCATTGTTCCCTATGTAAAATCGGGTTGATCGCAATGGATGCCATTATAATGGCATACGCAAGACGCGATTAACAGGATTTTAACTTTAAAACAAATTTAACATTGTTCTCTATGGGAAAATCGTGTTGGTCGCATCACGGCCCATTATAATGGGCCGCGATGGACGCGATTTTGTCTTTACCGGCAATTAAAGCTGGTAATTGACAGAAAATCGCGTCAATCGCATGCCTTTAGTACCTTAACTTAAGGCATGCGATCAACCCCGACGGGCGCCGTGCTAGGAAACAAGTACCAAAAAAACAATAATAAATGTAAAAGAAAAAACCCTGCATGGGTGGTCTGCATTGCACACATTTACATAGCACACCACAAACACACATGTACATTTCACATCACACACAGCTCACCCGAAATACATACATAGTATGTAACGGGATGCGGTCATTTGGTCTACTGCATTATGGTCGACAGTCATTAGGTCGAATCCATTAGGTCGACATGCTTAAAGGTCGACATGACTCTAGGTCGACATGGGAAAAGATCGACATGATTCTAGTTCGAAAGGTCATTAGTTCGACAGGTCATTAGTTCGACAAGGTCATTAGTTCGACATTGTCTATGTCGACAATCACAAGGTCGACATGGAGTTTTTCACTGTTTTTTGAGCCAACATGTGCCGACAGGCGGTATTTCATGCCCTACCATCCACTAGGGCGTGGTGGGAGAATAAAATAGTGTGCCGAGCGTAGCGAGGCACCGTGCCCGACGCATAGCGAGCGCAGCGAGCGATGCGAGGGGATGCAGTGCACTTTAAACTGTGTCCATGTCGACTGTGTTGACATTCAGGTAAAAAAACAGTGAAAAACCCCATGTCGACATAGACAATGTCGAACTAATGACCTTGTCGAACTAATGACCTGTCGAACTAATGACCTTTCGACCTAGAATCATGACGACCTTTTTCCATGTCGACCTAGAGTCATGTCGACCTTTTAGCATGTCGACCTAATGGATTCGACCTAATGACTTTCGACCATAATGCAATAGACCAAATGATCCCAACCCTATATAACACATACAAACACACTGTATGTGCAGCTGGACACACCAGCAGCCAGACAGTGCACACACAAGGAGCTCCAGGCTGTGGCTGGCAGGCCCTGAAACCGGGCTAGGGTGATCAACTTTCCAATTGGCCAACCCGGGACAGGGGGTCTGGGTCATTATGGTGTAGGTATCAAGTCCCAGACACAGACATACCCCTGAATCATATAAAACATAATAGATAGTGAGTGTTTATTATCTTCAAAACTCACACTGGCTGGCTGGCTGGAATCACACACTGGGGCACAGGCACTGATGATGGTGGCGTCGCTGCTTGCACCTGCCACCACACACAATTTGCTGCTGCTTGGCTCTGTCTGCTGTTCCTCCTCCACTGCTCCCAGCACGTGCCGTGGCGGCTGGCAGAGGTGGGACAGAGTGGGAAGCATGTTCCAATGATCTTGATGATCCGATCGTCGACATGTTCCCGACCGATGTTTGAAAAAAAAATCTATTTTTATATATGTATATATCATTTTATTTACAAATAGCAACTACATTTTTTTAATGGTGGGGGCCCCCATACATTTGGTGCACAGGGCCCCCACCAGCCTTAATCCGGGCCTTGCTAAAGATGAAGCAACTGCCGTGCTGGCATCATGTTCAAAGAGCCCACAACATAGCACTCGTCGCAGTTGCGGATCTAGACTTCTCTTCTAGGGGGGGGGGGGCAGTTTACTGTTTAACTTGACCCTCCCTCCCCCAGTACTGACTCCTCCCCTTCCCATTCCTGACTCCCATTGTAAGACTGCCCCCCCAAATAATAATAATTTAAAAAACGGTACTTGTTTCCTAGCACGGCGCCAACGATTTTATTTGTATTGATCGGAGCCGCAAAAATCGCGTCGATCGCATCGCATGCCAACCAAATCGCATGCGATGCGATTGACGCGATTTTTACATTGGAATCAATGTAAAATGTTCCCTGAGACCCAATTTTACATTGATTTCAATGTAAAAAGCCCCCAAACCCCCCATTTTGATATCAAAGCCCCCCCGATGGGTGAAATGGCCCTCCATTGTTAACGCCACCCCACTATTGACACCAACCCGAAGCGTGGCGAGCATAGCGAGCCCGCGAGGGGCGGCGGTACGCGTCCTCCGACTTTTTCATACCCCCACTATCCACGTCGGTGTGCAGTTAACTTTACATACAGTAGTGTGGCGAGCGGATGCGCATTACTTCACAGGTATACGCGTCCCCTCGCGGGGCTTGCTGCACTCGCCACGCTTCGGGCTTGGTGGCTCGCTGCGCTCGCCACACTATCTAAAATCAACTCCACGCCGACGTGGATAGTGGGGGTATGAAAGGGTCTCTCTCCTCATGTGCCTTTCTTAGAATATATAAACCACTGCCACCCTGATGATTGCTTCGGTGTCCTGTCCCCTGAGCGCAACTATCCATATTAACCATGTACTTGTCCTAAACTGTCTTGTACTGTAATTTGTTATGTGTTTTTGATTATAACTATGCTCTGTAACGCGCTGCGTAATTTGTGTGCGCTATATAAGAAACTGTTTATAAATAAATGGTACTTATGTAATATCTGGACTCCCGTTTTTCTTATGAGACCGCGTCCTCTCGCGGGGCTCGCTGCGCTCACCACACTTCGGGCACGGTGGCTCGCTGCGCTCACCACACTATATAAAATCAACTCCATGCGTAGTTGGATAGTAGGGGTATGAAAAAATGGGGTGCATTTAACATGGGAGTCCAGATAATACATAAGTAATAAATAAATAAAGGTCGGAGGACGAGTACCGCCGCCCCTCGCGGGCTCGCTACGCTCGCCACGCTTCGGGTTGGTGTCAATAGTGGGGTGGCGTCAACAATGGGGGGCCATTAACCATACTTAATACCCATGAGGGGGCATATACAACGAGAAATTGGCCATATTGGCCCTTTTCCCATTGTTCCCTATGTAAAATCGGGTTGATCGCAATGGATGCCATTATAATGGCATACGCAAGACGCGATTAACAGGATTTTAACTTTAAAACAAATTTAACATTGTTCTCTATGGGAAAATCGTGTTGGTCGCATCACGGCCCATTATAATGGGCCGCGATGGACGCGATTTTGTCTTTACCGGCAATTAAAGCTGGTAATTGACAGAAAATCGCATCAATCGCATGCCTTTAGTACCTTAACTTAAGGCATGCGATCAACCCCGACGGGCGCCGTGCTAGGAAACAAGTACCAAAAAAACAATAATAAATGTAAAAGAAAAAACCCTGCATGGGTGGTCTGCATTGCACACATTTACATAGCACACCACAAACACACATGTACATTTCACATCACACACAGCTCACCCGAAATACATACATAGTATGTAACGGGATGCGGTCATTTGGTCTACTGCATTATGGTCGACAGTCATTAGGTCGAATCCATTAGGTCGACATGCTAAAAGGTCGACATGGGAAAAGATCGACATGATTCTAGTTCGAAAGGTCATTAGTTCGACAGGTCATTAGTTCGACAAGGTCATTAGTTCGACATTGTCTATGTCGACAATCACAAGGTCGACATGGAGTTTTTCACTGTTTTTTGAGCCAACATGTGCCGACAGGCGGTATTTCATGCCCTACCATCCACTAGGGCGTGGTGGGAGAATAAAATAGTGTGCCGAGCGTAGCGAGGCACCGTGCCCGACGCATTGCGAGCGCAGCGAGCGATGCGAGGGGATGCAGTGCACTTTAAACTGTGTCCATGTCGACTGTGTTGACATTCAGGTAAAAAAACAGTGAAAAACCCCATGTCGACCTTGTGAATGTCGACATAGACAATGTCGAACTAATGACCTTGTCGAACTAATGACCTGTCGAACTAATGACCTGTCGAACTAATGACCTTTCGACCTAGAATCATGACGACCTTTTTCCATGTCGACCTAGAGTCATGTCGACCTTTTAGCATGTCGACCTAATGGATTCGACCTAATGACTTTCGACCATAATGCAATAGACCAAATGATCCCAACCCTATATAACACATACAAACACACTGTATGTGCAGCTGGACACACCAGCAGCCAGACAGTGCACACACAAGGAGCTCCAGGCTGTGGCTGGCAGGCCCTGAAACCGGGCTAGGGTGATCAACTTTCCAATTGGCCAACCCGGGACAGGGGGTCTGGGTCATTATGGTGTAGGTATCAAGTCCCAGACACAGACATACCCCTGAATCATATAAAACATAATAGATAGTGAGTGTTTATTATCTTCAAAACTCACACTGGCTGGCTGGCTGGAATCACACACTGGGGCACAGGCACTGATGATGGTGGCGTCGCTGCTTGCACCTGCCACCACACACAATTTGCTGCTGCTTGGCTCTGTCTGCTGTTCCTCCTCCACTGCTCCCAGCACGTGCCGTGGCGGCTGGCAGAGGTGGGACAGAGCGGGATGTCACGGCGAGCACTGAGCCACCCGCCGCCTGCGTCACCGCATGCGTCACGTGGGGGTGCGCCACAGCTGGCCGAGCGGACATGGCTTAAGTAGCTGCGCCTGCTGACATCATTGCCAGGGCAGCTGGGGGCGGCCGCGGCGACTCAGGGAGCTATGTATTCGGAGAAAAGTATGTAAAGACCATCCATCGCCCAGTCCAGCTGAATGCAATGCTGGTCGATTTGAAGGGCAGCCAGGGCTGGCCCTAGGCATAGGCATGCTAGGCAATTGCCTAGGGCGGCAGCCTATGCCTAGGGCCAGCCCTGGCTGCCCTTCAATCGACCAACAATTTTAGTTAGTTAAAACCGGGACTTTCCGCATCCCGGGATGGGTTTGGCCGGGAAGCGGGATTTTAGGAGTCAAAACCGGGACAGTCCTGGGCACCCTAAACCGGGCACACACCCACCATGTGCGTGCCGGGCAGTGCTGCAGACACAGCCCACCCCACACTGTCTGGGAGCAATCAGGGTGGCAAACCACCTAATTCACAGCCCACCAGCCAATAGGACGGCAGGATGGGGAGAGAAAGCCCCGCTATATCAGCTACTGGGTGAGAGGCGGCGTCATCACCTCCCCATCATCACATACATTACTTACTAGGTGCGGGTGCAGATGTGGCCGTGCGGAGTATACCCCTCGCCCTCGCAGTGATTCCACTGGTCTAGGGGGGGGCGACCACCCCGTTCACCCCCTCTTTTAAAATCACCCCTGACTCGTCGCCAGGTGCTGCAATATCTAGATTTTTTGGGAGTGCCATTTATTTGTAGATAGAATTCTCAAAATGGCCTACAACTAACCCCACAACTATAAGGCTGATAACTCCTATCTGTACATTGATGCATAATAATGTTGTATGACAATCTTAAAGTCTCAAGAAAGTTGCAAATGTTAATTCAGAGAAAAAAATATAGTCTTACTCTGGTTAAGACTAACCGATACAACTGTATACAGATGGTTAAATCAAATGTTAGTAGTGTGGCCAGCCAGCATTTTAGCACTTGTAATGTTAAATCAACTGTTGCTCTAAAATGAGTGATCTCATGTAAAACCATTTAGTCTCCAATTTAAGAGATTTATCTGCCACAAAGAGAAGTGACATAGAGATATGTGCCAATCTTAAGTGTTTTTTGTTTACCTCTTTGTTGCAACTATTTAGCATGCAGGCTGGAGGAGCAGAGCTTCAAACGGTGTGTACGTGTTGTGGTGAAGATAAGCAGCTCATTGATAGAGAAAATGATTCCTCTTAGTTAGCCAGCTCATTAGCATTTTTTTATAAATAAATATCATATGTTCGATGAAAATATTAGCATCCAAATATATGACTGTAAATCAGAGGAAACACAAGCGGTAGTTGTGGGGGATGCAGATCGCACCTGGGTGTCACCCTCCCAGGGAATGACACCAAAATACCATCTTGGATTTCCGATGGTCACTACACCGACAACTGAATCCTGACTGTTTAAATGCCTGACAGTCGGGATCCCGACAGTCCATGACCCCCATGAGGGAGAATAGAACTTGTGGTGAGTGTAGCAGCCACAACAGCATGGCAAAAGCCGCAAGCCCGCAAGGGGCTGCATTGTGCTAACTCACCCTGTAGGAGTACCAGCGGTTGGGATTCCGATGTCAGTATCCTGATCATTGGAATCCCAACTGTCAAGATGCCATACCACACCGGCAGTGGCCGGGTTTGGGTGACTTTACAGAGCAACATCCGGTGCCTGTCTCTAGGTAGGCACTGGCAGTGTAGCCAGCTTCTCTGGTGGCAGCCTAGAACTTCCAGTGAATGCTGACCACACCCAGACAACAAAGAGCACCACAATCGCATGCAATTTATCACAGGTAAGTCCGAGTAGCTGCAGGCAGGGGGGCAGCAGCATTAAAAAATCCCATTCAAAATCAGCGGCTGCCCAGTCTTTTGAATCGTATTTTTCAATTCTCCCCAAAGTACCCCATTCACCGCACACCGAACCCCGCCAACCACACTGTATCGGATGCGATACATTGCTAATGCTTGCAGCACATAAGAAATAACTTATATGCAGACTGTCTGACCTCCGACTCCAATCCGATGCGCACGGGACCACGCATCGGACCTATCAGATGTCATACACTTGCAATTTGGGCGGAAATCTGGTCCAAATCGCGTGGTATATAGGGCCCATAATATTCAGGACATGGATCATTTTATCTGTCTGTCTCAAATCGTTATATATATTTTTGTCAAGTTTGAATTTCTTTTATTTGTTTTTATATCTAAGTAATTTAAAGTAGAAAATTGATCTGATACTGTATGTGGTTTTCGAAGCAAAGTTCCGCATTCTAGGGTTTGGCTGGTGCGTCAAGTGCATGTTTCCTGTGAAAGTTTCCAAATAAAAGCTTTTACTTTTTGGTCTGGAAATAGTTCAGTGCATTTAGCTACCTTTATTAACTGGCCTTCCTGTCTTGTGCCTTTTTCTTCTGTCACCGCCATAAGAATATTTGTTGGCAAAAAGTGCGCAATTTGCTGGGCTCGGTGAGGAAGTTCACTCTTTCCTGTGTCAGTTAATATGAAACATTTTTATTTTGTTTATGATTTATCTTCCATCATTTCCTCATTTTTATTCCAGCCAAAAAAGATTTCAGCAACTAGTAATATTGTGAATATAACTCCTATGTTTGGATTAGGAAGACCTCTTGATTTTAAGTAAGGCCACCTTTAATCCCATGCTTTAGCGTTATACGTATATTTAGCTGAGCATGGGTCAGCGCTTACGTTTCTGACTGAATTTATTGCATATTTGCCTTCTTTTGAAAACGAGATTATAGTTGGTAATAGAATTTTGCAATGCACCACATTGAGGGGGGGTGTCATGCTCCACCCAGAGGGTGTGTCTAGTTCCATATATGGAGAGATTGTTAACGTGGCACCTAGAAGCGTGAGTGTGTACTGCTACATCTGGGAGGAATCTTTTAAAATGGCTTATATTCAAATGTAGATGAGCCCTAAAGCAGAGATACTATACTTGGTGCTGGGAAATTACACTAATGACTCAATGTAACCGGATCTCTCTCTCATTCCTTTTTTCCCAAAAAATTTAACAGTGTAATGTGAGCTAGGTGAAATGAGGGAGATTGCCGCTATTTCAGGGAGTCTCCTGCAGAATTCAGGAGGGTAGGCAACTATGATTTATTGTCTCCGATATTTTGTGTAGAAGTTCAAAATGTAATGGAGCATTACCTTCCAAATCCATCACAGGGTTACCTCAAATGTGTATATTTATTAATATATATAAATATAATAAATATTAAAGCTCTTTTGTGGAAAAATCTCTGAAAATTTAAATTTACTGAGCATTTCCACATTACTGGTTTCCCCTCAATGTGCAAGGTGTACTACAGCTCATTGACACATTGATTACAAGAGAAGAACACTATGAGGAGCCTGTGTTCCTGTGAGATGATATTTAAAAATCATACCTTCTAAAGGGGCCATGGCCTCGTGTCAGGGGATGTGACTTTACGATAAATGTCTCTGAGCCATGTCCCAATTTATGTAATTGTGGGAGATACCCAGCGCTGCGGAAGCACATGCCCCCAGTCTCTTTATCCACAGAATAGATGCCCTGCACATGCGGAACAGAGCAGTGAGTGAGACACTGTGGCCCGCATGTGGAACAGTGCCCAAAAACCAGGATTGTTCTACCAAAATTAGGACAGTTGGGAGGGATAGATAAATTGCCCTAAAAATATTGTTATTGCAGCAATATCAGATTATATTTTTTAGTGTAAAAAAATGTGAGACTTTATAAATAGCCCCTATAAGGTAATAATAAGCTCCATAGCCAAATAATGTTATTGGGCCATCCTAACAGTGCACATGGTGAAGCACAAAACTGAGGGGAAAGGTGATGTAATACTCCCGTGGCCATCTGACCAGGGTGAGATATTCACTACACATCTCCATAACGCAAGTTCATGGATTCCCTGCAATACAGAATTCACATATATTTTTTTTAGTGTTCTCCACTCATTTTTTTTATATTGGACATGTTTGGTGAGAATAAAAGTAATGCAAGAGTCCGGGGCATTGAGACTGCTATGGAGCACAGGTAATAAAGATGCGTAGCTGCTGCCAAACTCTCATGGGTAATTAGTACCTGCCCCTCCTTCCAGGTTTCAGTTCCCACATAAGTTACACACAGCGTTGACATTAATGGAGCGCTGTTTCATTACTCTTTACTGTTAATATGTGATCTATACATACAGTAAGCTTTACATATAGTCAATGACAAATTTAGCCAATGAACTTGCAGAAGACTGATCCCACAGTTTGCAATTAGTGGATTAATAATGTTAGCCACACACTGTCTGAACACTGTATAATATTCATGAGGCGATGCAGGCATTGATGTATATTCATGAAGTTGTTGTGATCCTAATTTATAAATAAACTTCATTATCTTGATTAGAGTTGATCACTCATTATACTGTAGCTGGCCATTCTTGTGCAAATGAGGGCTCCTTTTTGACCACTTCAAGGATGCCTGAAATGTCATCCCTCTGCATCAGGCATGTTTGGTGAGATTAAAGATATAAGAGGTCCCAATTATCTGCTACACAAAGGTGACACTCGCTGCTTTTTGCTGGCTAATTTGTAATGGCTAGTCACACTTTTTAATAATAGATGGAAGAGAATTTAGCTAAAAACATGCTGTGCTTTATTGACGGACAAAAAAGTAATACTTTGCGTAGGTGACAAGAATCTGGATATTTTTATCTGCAGACTGTCGGCTTTCCAATCACAGTAGCTCCTGGTGAGAATGAAAACATAACACATTTTTATTTAAACTTTAAGAAAATAATTGTGGAGCTACTCACTGGGGCTGAGTGTATGTACGGAACTATGGGAGATACATGGTCTTGCACAACTGTCACATCTCCATTTATGGCTGAGGCGTAGCTGTACTTTATCACAGTGGCCACACCTCTGCAATACAATGCCAAAATTACTGGCGCTATACAGCAGGGGTGCAGCGGTGATGATGCAAATCACACCACAAGTGAGTGGAGGGCATACTTGCCGACTTTTCAATGTCCCTTTCCGGGAGAAGCCCGGAGATGACAACAAAATGTGCAGGTCGGGGGGGTAGGCTGCCGTATCAAAACCCCGCCCCCGATCCACGCAAATGCCACGCTTCGCAGGTCCGCGCATTGGGGGCGGGGCTAAATTACATATTTTTAGTCCCGCCCCCTCCCCCGGACCTGCGATTTACAGCACACTGGCGCGTTTCACTATGCCTGGTAGCTTTATCAAAGGATGATAAAGCTACCAGGCGTTGTGAAACACGTCAGCAGAACACTGCTGTTTCTCCCAACTTAGTGCTCTTGCACTACAACCTTGGATAACCCCCATTTGGACTCATTCCATTATTCCAACTTGGATACAAAAAAGGAACTATAATCTACAGCAGACTGAGGACTAATACATCTTCACATAGATCGGCGGCAGGAGTTGGTGATTTGTGCCATCTTGGGCCACTCCTGGCAAAATCTGCTACTATTTTTGTTCTCCCCCTGGATGACCATTTGGGGACATATATCTACATTTATAGGCCTTTAAAACTCGGGACCCTCCAAGACACTAAAACAAAAATAGTTGTTGAGACTATGCTTAAATCTGAATATTGTGTACACTTGTTTTATTCTTTTGTTTTTATTCATACTGGATGGATATATATATATATATATATATATATATATATATATATATATATATATATATATATATATATATACTATTTTACCTTGCGACTACACAGGGGCACGCATCGAGGCAACATAAACACACGTATAAACACAGTACAACTTGAAGTAGACGCGGTGTAACTGTGTGTAGGCACCTTTATGAATAATTTCTCTGGGCTCTTTGACAATATATTCATGACAGAACAGCTGCTCTTATATTCTCTGATAAGCAGTTGTACTTGCATGTGCTAAAAGCTGCACTTCCCTGCTGCTAGCAGCTGCAAATATTGACACTGCCTGGTTCTGTACCTGCAGAGTTCCTGTGTATGGGGCAGCCCTATGTTGCGCATGCGCACACACAGAGCAGATTTAAAGAAGTCCTTCCACTCCAGTAGCTCTTTTCTTTGGAAAGCCTGCTAATAGAAAAGCCTAACCTTTTTTGTGAGCTTCATTCAGGTGCTATTTATCACAATACACATTTTTTTATGCATATTGGGTAAAATGTATTAAGCCTTAACAAGTGATAAAGAGAGCTACATTACCAGCCAATCGGATTCTAACTGCCACGTTACAGGCAATTTTTGAGAAATGACAGGAGCTGATTGGTTGGTACTTTAGAGATCTACACTTGTTAGGCTTTGGCCCATTATGAGCTATAATTTTTTAGAGTGAATTGGCAAAGCTAAAATTAATATTTTCCCGCAAATTTATGAAGTTCTATTGGATAAAAGTCTGTCTTGGCAATGAGCTGGAAGCATAGGCACTTCACTTTCACAGAGAAGGGGACCCATGCACAGGCTCCAATTTAAATTAAGACCTTTTGTTACCTGACTCTTAAGAATACTAGTACAATTTGCTGTATTGTGTCTTAAAGATAAACCCCTGATGAAGTCTCTGAGATGAAACGCATTGGTTTACATTGTTGTATACTCCAAAAGAGGCTGAAGATATTCCTGCTGATTGAATACCGTACTGCAAATGTGGATTTTTCTGATGAAAGACTTTTCAATAAATCTATTGGACTTGCAAAGAACATTTTAAGATCCATTGTACACATTCACTCTCAGTTAGAGCATTTACAAGGTGTCATTTTATTTTTGTTGTTTACGTTTCCGGCCTACAAGGAATCTTAGTGGTTATAGGCTGCCAGAAAACATTCATTCATTAGTGCGTTTGAGGTTATTGTTTGTATATTTAGAAAGATCGCCATTCTGTGTGTGTGTGTGTGTGTGTGTGTGTATACAGCTACAGTTATACGGTGAGACACAATATACTTCCTAAATAGAGTGTGTGCTCCATAATAATCTACCCTTGTAAATAGGAAATCATTAATACAGTAGATCATTTTAGATGAGTTTTATCTTTAAAAAAGGGGGTATATTTATTGTAAGAACATACTGTACATAAAATAAAACACAAAAATAACAAAAGATTGATTAGAATAGAAACAGAATAGAAGACCACAGTTCAATATGACAAAAATAACTTAACTTTCAGAAATTGGCAGGTGAAGAAATGTCCTTAATCCATTAACAAAGCAATTCCATTGAAGGATCAATATAAAAGGCAAAAATTATGTCTGCAGAATTTCTAGACATTCATTTTGTTTTGGCTGTTGGATTGAAATAGATTGTTATATCCTAGATTACAGTGTCCGTTTATTTGTAAGTAGAACCAGCATTTCATTAGCAACACGTGACTCTCCCTAAAATGCATCCTACCAATTCCTAGGGAAACCGCGACATCACTAAGAATGCAACCAACAATTCGCCATGGACCAGTGACATCACCACAGAGAATGCAGTCTATAACTACTCCAGAAATATCACTAACATTACATTTATTACCAGTTATTTGCTGTATATAGTGCAAACATATTCTGCAGCGCTTTCCAGAGAATATTGGCCATTCACATCAATCCTTGCCCAAGTGGAGCTTAGTCTAGGGTTAATTTTTGTTGGGAGGCAATTAACCATGTGAAACCGCTAGTTCCTTGCAAAACTGTTTGGGATGTCCTCCAAAAACCGCCACAATTTTATTTATTTTTTGTGTCTGAGCTATTGTATTTTTAAACTCTTACTTAAAGTAGAAATTTCCAAATGCACTCCAGCTCACAGTTCTCTGCATTTGATTAAAGGAATGTGTAGGACTTTTACAGGGCACAGAGTAAATTGAGCTCAGAGGGCCATTCCAAATTCTCATTGCGTAAAGGGGCTAGGTGTCTGTGGTTGCCATAGCAATCACTTGACGCTACAGAATTATAAATCACAAGTTACAAGATGACAGAAGAACATGACAGTAATGACAATGTGAGTGCCATCTAATTGCTGCCTGTGCGCACAGAACTGAAATTCTCCTTATAGAGGTGAGGAGCAGCGTTTATATTTTATTATATAGGATTATATACTCTGAAGAAATAAACCAAGGGAATTTGGTGATTCATACAAAAAAAAAAAAAAGGATATTATTTCTATTTAAAAAAATAAATAAAAAAAATAGAAAAAGAATAGACTGCATTTGTTGCACTTATAACCTGAATCCAAAAATGTATCATTTTGGAGGGAGTGAATGTTAAGCTAATATAAATTGTTTGTTGGTGGCAATAAATGTCATTCTGCATCAAAAGTTAATAAATGTATAGCACTGATGTGTAGCAATAACAGAATAGTTACAAAATAGTGTCACGCCTACTTTGAATTGGTAATAGAACGATAAAGGTTACTTGCAGCTGGAAAAGATAGGGGCAAACATTATGAGCAATACAACACTGCCACCTTCAGGCTGCAACAATGTATTGTGCAACATACTGGGGAAAGGGCAGCATAGTAACCATAGAAAAGCATAAATCTTAATGAAAACTTCTATATGATCAAATATATGGCATATTTTAATAGTAAAATCCAGCTGTATAATTGGGATATGTTTCTGTAAAGCCGTTGTGTGCCTTATTATCTGTTCAGGGAATAGAAAGTGTTTGTAAGCAGCTCGTGTTGTGTGTAGGTGTCTGGTGAGTATGAGACAGGCTAGTCATCAGGTTTCTGGCGAGGAATTAGTGATATGTCAGGAATGTGTTCACATCACACACAATCCTCCATTGTATTCCTATCTCAAAGGAGCTATTGTGCATGATTTCTCCATAACTGGGTGGGATAGAGTGAAAACTATTTGTGCTGAAGGTTCCAAGCTCTACTTTATTGTATGGTAGTTAATTTGGATAATTAATTAGTTACGCTATTTTTTCCTATATATTTTTGGGTAATTTTTGTTGAAAAATTTACACAATTGTAGTTTATTATTATTATTATTATTATTATTGGTACTTATGTAGTATCTGGACGCCCGATTATCGCATCGCATCCGACCAAATCGCATGCGATGCGATGCACCCGATTTTCCATAGAATTCTATGGGAAAAAGGGTCCTTTTCATTTCCCCACTATCCAACTACACATGGAGTTGGATATAAATCTGTGGCGAGCGTAGCGAGCCACCGAGCCCGAAGCGTGGCGAGCGGACGCGGATTCGTTAAAAAGTATTCCGCATCCCCTTGCGGGGCTCGGTGGCTCGCTACGCTCGCCACAGGTTTATATCCAACTCCATGCGTAGTTGGATAGTGGGGAAATGAAAAGGACCCTTTTTCCCATTGAATCCTATGGAAAAATCGGGTCCATCGCATCGCATCGCATGCGATTTGGTCGCATGCGATAGACCCGATTTTTTAATCGGGCGTCCAGATACTACATAAGTACCTTATTATTATTATACTTTATATATTTGGTGCCACAAGGGTTCCGCAGCGCCCAGTTACAGAGTACACATAAAACTGGAAAACAGTATCTTACAGTTGAAAACAATACAGGACAAATACAGGGTAAATGATTATAGGAACATCAGCCGATTGCTGCAACATAATGCTGCTTTCCCACTGCAGACCAGTTTAAAGTACTGGTAATCTTAAATGGTATTTAAAACGGTATTAGCATTCCCACTGCAGCAGATTACCGTTTTAAATACCATTTAAGTACCATTCCCATTGCAGTGAACCGTGTAAAATATAGAGTGCCTACCCCCCCCCCGTGTAAAGAGTGCCTAATCCCTCCCCCCCCCCCCCCCCCAAGTGTAAAGAGTGCCTAACCCCCCGTACCTGCCCTGTGCCCCCACCTCCCCTCCCCTTGTACTTACCTGCACGGGGATGCCAGGCAGTGGGGAGGCAGCGGGGGTCCATGCAGGGTAAAGGCAGTCCCAGTGCCTGATGAGAACTAGTAGTTCTCACTTTGCGCATATGTAATGAGTGCACGTGCATAATAATGAGCCGCTCATTACATATGCGCATATTTAATGAGCGGCTCATTATTGTGCTAAATAACGTTTAAAAGGCATTCCCACTGCCTCTTAAACGTTATTTTAACGTGTAGAACTGCTTTAAAAACGGGTTGAAATACCATTTAACTTTAAACGGTATTTCAACTCTGGCACTTTCCCACTGCAGCCTTAAAACGGTAAACTGCGCTGAAAATCGGCAATTTACCGTTTTTAGCTGCAGTGGGAAAGGGGCATTAGTATCCAGGTGGCAGCAAACAGCGTGCTTTGGTGCAGTCGGAGACTGCTGAAGTAAGACAGGATAAGCACATGAGGTAAGAGGTCCCTGCTCCTGAGAGCTTACATTCTAAAGAAGTTTATAATATTTCCTGAGGGGGGATTGTCTATGCCCATGGCCCCTGCATCTGTCCTTGGAAAAGTAGCACTGCTGCACAGTTCTACACTGTCTTCTGCTAGTGACCTTACCCTGTGTGACATCACAATCAGGGGAGCATTTTTTTAAATAATCATATTGGATGTCTTTTAAGGGGAAAAGTTCACTATCCCCTTAGTCGACAAGCAATTAGGTCGATATGCAGGAAGGTTGACATCTGAAGGTCGAAAGGTCATGGAGGAGGTCGACAGTCAAAAGGTCGACATGGGGTTTTTTTTCACTTTTTTTTTGAGCCAACATGTGCTGACAGGAGGTATTTCATGCCCTACAATCCACTAGGGCATGGTGGGAGAATAGAATGCCCAAAGCATGGTGAGCACAGCGGTGCTACGTTTCAATGTCCATGTAGACCAATGTTCCCTCTAATTTTACGAAGGCTTTGTGCAGAAAAAGATATTGGCTGTGCAACTTTGGAAGGAAATGTACATTTTTGTGCGTCACATAACGTATACAGGCCTAGGTTTCGAGTTCTGTTGAGTTAATAAAGCAATTTGAATGTTTACAGACTTCACACACCACACATAGACTATAGCAGTGATTTTCAACCTTATTAAACTCGTGGCACACTAAAACAAGATTTTAACCTTTGTGCGCTCAGTTGTAATGTCTGTGCGCGGGCTCGGCGAGTTGTGTGCGCGCGCACACGCGCACAGCTTAGAGGGAACACTGATGTAGACTGTTGAAATTCGGGACAAAAACTGTGAAAAACCCCATGAAGACCTTTTGACTGTCGAGTTTCAGTAATGTCGACCTTCCTGCATTCCGACCTTAATGCATGTTGACCTAATGGTGTCAACCAACTTGCTGTCTACCCAATGATCCCAACCCCTTTTAAGTTGTTCTTAACCTAATTCAAACAAAACAAAAAGGTATACGGTCATGCATTGGGTCAACCATTGAAGGTCGACATGGCTTATGTCGACACATGAAATAGGTTGACAGGGTTGGAAGATCGACACCAACATTGGGTCAACAATGGCAAGGTTGACAGTCAAAATGTCGACACGAATTTTCAGGTTTTCTCTGAGCCCACATGTCCCGACAGGCGGTATTTTATGCCCTACCATCCACAGGCGATATTTCATATTCTACCATCCACAATTGACTCCATGAGTACCAATTTTTTAACTAGGGGAAAAATTCGGCATCGGCGAATAAGTGGTGAAATTGTGGGCATTTTTCACCCTTATTTTGTCGTTTGTCACCCATGCCTTTTCATCCCCCAAAAAGGTGAAAAGGAATGGGTGAAAAAGGAAAAAAAATACAATAGGGTCGAAATAGTCCAGTTTTGTCACCTAGCCAAAAAACTTTGACTAATTGAATTACCCCCCTTACTAATTGCTTTTGCAATTCAAACAGTCTGGTTTAAATGTTTAAATTAATTGTCATTATTATTATTATTATTTTTTATGGAAAAAATGGTCTACACTGAATGTTGAACGATGTTAATGTTCTTCTTTAAAGTGGCTCGCCATTGGATCTGCTACTAGCGCTAGGGCTGTTGAGCCTGACTATTTGTTGGACCTGAAAGAGTTAAGTATGGAGCCAGTAAATCATGAAAACTCTGACAATTTTAAAAACTGTTCTTGTTTAATAGTTTGGATGCCTCTATAAGTTTGTCATCCTTGGATACAAGGATGACAAACTTTAGAGGCGTCTATAAGCTACAAGCTTCACTGCTGCTAACAGGTTACTGTTAAATGCGTGTGGTAAAGGCTGATCTTCCTAGCAAGATGCTCATAGTCTGCTGATTCGCTCTCCCAGTTCCTCCATTGGTTGCCTGTATCTTGCCGTACTCTCTTCTGTACTGATCACTAGCTCCCATTCACTATGACAGGGCTTTCATCAGGCTGCTCCCATCCCATGGAATGCCCTTCCACGCACAATAAGACTCTCCACTAGCCTCCAAACTTTCAAGTGTTCCCTGAAAACTCAACTCTTCAGGCAAGCCTATCATATTTATCTAGCACACACATAACCCTCTGAGGCACTATGTCAGAGCCGGCCTTAGGCATAGGCCAACTAGGCAATTGCCTAGGGCATTTGGAATGCCTAGGGGCATCAGCAGCTTCTGCTGATTAAAATGATATGCAGCATGCCTATATTCTGTGTGTGAGTGAGGCTGTATCTGCATATGAAATAGTGTATTCATGGAAATCACTGTAACATAGCATTCCGTATGCAGGTACAGCCACAGTCGCTCACAGAATATAGGCATGCCGCATATTATTTTAATCATTGGAAACTCCTTGTGTGTGCTGGTCATAACAATGCAAATAAGACGAATTTTCAGCAAAAAAGACACCCAACGTTAGCAGAACTGGCCAGGAGCTGCATGGCCTATTGAGTCAAGATGTATGAGGAAACATCTGTATCCAAGCAGAGGCAGAGGTCACAGTGTTAGCGGCTGTGCGAGTGCTGTCTGCGGGTGGGTTGGCTGTTCAATAGTGTTCGGCATATGTGTAAGGGGCATTATTTGTGTCAAGTATAAACGCATTATTAATGTGCGACAAATGTGTAACAACAGGCATTATGTGTGTCATGTGTATAAAGACTGTAGAAGCCAGCTTGTCTGGCTGAAAACAGCATAAACTCACCTGGCTATTGGCAGGAATCCTTAGCTCACACACTTGATCTGGGCCTGGGGGTTCGGCTTATCTTGATTGACGGGTTGGCTGATTTGAATGACGGTTCAGGATAGGCTGGTTGAGGTCAGAGGTGGAGACTGATGGGGTGATGGTCTTGCTTCCAGAAGATTCTGTCTCTTGCTTCAAGGAACGTTGGACTGTTAAGTACAAAGATCCATTTGATTAGCTAGATTCTGAACTTAATTGCTGTAATTTACATTAAAAAACCTTTTGTTCACCCATCTATATTCTCCAGATACTAAACCTCCTCTTTCTGTCACCTTTTCTTTTCTTTTCTACCTGTTTCTATCCCCTCTATTTCTAATGGCTACCAGGCCCAAGCGTTCTGTGGGGGCTCCCACTAGATATACCAGCCTTGATGAGGCTGATATTAGGGCCAGGGCCAGGCCTCCGGTGCGCGGCGATGTAAGGGGCTTATCCCCTTCGCCGCGCAGAAGAAATGTGGGCATCAGGGTTCTTCCCCCTGCACAAGTTTTGCCCAGCACTTCCATGGCTAGGGCAGGGCGTCGCGGAGCTCAAACCGCGACGCCGCGTGCAGCCAGTTTCAATGGCGGCGGGCAGCGGGGGAGATCGCGCGGTGCTCTGTCAGCAGCACCGTCGCTGGTCTCTCCTCCCCCCGCCCGGGTAGGCAGTAGACGCCGGGGGTCGCGTGCCGCAGCGTTACGCGCGGCGCAGGTCCCAGCTGACGGGGTGGGAGAGGGGGATGCCGGGATACAGCCCGGCCCGGCTCCCTCTCCACCATCGCTGCTTTTTTCTCCCCCCGCCCGTACAAGCAATAAGCGCCGGGTGTCGCGCCCGGCCGCAGACACCAGGGCGCACAACAGTGTGAAGGTGGTGGGCGAGGGGGATGCCGGGATGCAGCACGGCCCGGCTCCCTCTCCCCCTGTTCAAAAAAATTGCGGGAGCGCTAGGGGACGGAATAGACGTCCCGTTGCCCCTAGCAACAGAGGGGCACAAAATAAAAAACGAGGGAAGGGAAAGGGTGCAGTGCCGGATGGCACTGGGAGCAATACTGCGGTGGCTGCTGTGAGAAGTGGCCACCGTAGACATAATGGTGAAAATGCAGGCAGTGAAATCAATAATGAGCCTGCAGCGCCATCTAGTGGCGCAACTAGAAATAACATGGACAGGCACCTATTTATTCAACAATTTAAGAATAAATTGTCCGAAAGAGAATTCCAAATGCTTGAGTCCGTTATGGAAGATTGGCAGTCCAACAGTGACTCATCGGACGATTCAAGGTCATCCGATGGGTCTTCAGGGACGACGGTTTGCAGTAGTAACGGCAGTGGTTTTCAAAATTTGCAGGGTCCATCCGGCCACCAGAGGGGGTCGTCGGATGGCGGCCAGGAAAGCGAGCAACAAGGTCAGGCGCAGGATAGGACTTTGGTAAGTAACGCAAGATCTAGGCGTAGGGAACGCAGGAGGTTAGCTGACGAACCAGCCAGACAAAGTGTTGTAAGTATACAGGGTAACAAGACACTGCCTGGTCGCTCCTATGCGGATGCAGTGAGGGGATCTAATCGGGCCGGAGATACGGTGACTTTAAATTCATCGACTCTGACGTCCATTTGCGCGGCGGTGGTATCCGCAGTGGCTCCTTTGCTGACCACCGGCCCAGGTGGACAAGGGAGTGCTGCTCCTACGGCTACAGTGGCTTCGGTGTCTGACATCATAGCCCGAGCCATAGCGCCTACCATTGCCGCGCGGGGGGGCGAAAGAGCAATTTGTGAGAGGGAAAATCCATCGCCTGTTGATGTGCCTGTTATCGGTGTCGTTAATGATACTATATTGGCAGGTCGAGGATTTTCACAGCAAGATATGGACCGACCGTCGTCGAGCCGTAGCAACAATGAAGGAGCAGGACGAAGAGCTGGAGCATCTGAAGCGGGTGAGTCCTCTAATGATCCAGACTGGAATAGTGAGGGTAATGCCATTTCGGGTAGCGATGGGTCCCGCCGCTCATCTTCACCGGAGAAGTCTAAGCGTAAAAGGTCTGCCAAGTCTCGTAAGAGGCGACGCAGACATGAGACTTCTGATTCTTCATTGGCGTCGACGTCTTCCGAAGGTAATTCATCTTCGGACGGCGGCGTGCGCAGGCGCAAGCGAAAGAGGCGTAGGGAATATAGGTCCCATAGCTCCGGATCCTCTAACGTTTCGGTTGAGTCAGACGCAGTACAGTGCGCGAACACCGCTGTTAAGCGGGGTTTGCGCCCTAGGGCTAGGGATAGGATTAGAAAAGGGCGGTATGTAGATGTCTTTGCTTTAACAAGCAAAGATAGGCGGGCCCTCCTAGCCGCAAGGAAAAAAGGACCCGCAAGCGAGGATGCCTTTCGAAGTTATAATAACTGGGTTAGAGGCATACTTATTTTTGCGGCCTGTTATTTAGAGACACATCCGGATGAATATGTGAACCTGGTGAGATACCAGTTCCTTATTCATAAACTCTACACCTCTTATGTCGGTCCCGGTTGGCGGGTCTATGACGAAGAGTTTAGGAGGAAGCAACATGGCCGGGAGGTGTACGATTTCGGCAAGAAAGACGTAGAATTATACGGCGAAGTTTCCGAATCAGCTACACCTATTAGGGCTCCTGAAAATAAGGGGTGGGTAAGACAGTATGGGAGCAGGCCTTACAATAATATTAATAAGGGAGGTAATACGAAGCATGGCCATGGTAGGTGCTACTCATTTAATAATGGGCAATGCAGCCTGGGAAACCGGTGTCGTTTTCGGCACCTTTGTATCAGATGCGGAGGTCAACACGCAATCAAGGATTGCTCAAAACCTCCAACTGGTGGGGGAGGTGGGGCTCAGTCCACGACGAAACAAAGCCGCGGTCCAGCGGCACCTGTCGTTGGATAGAGCCCCAACTCCAATTGTATTGGAAAGGATGTTACCATGGCTGGAACGGTATCCGGACAGAGATGGAGCAAGATTTTTGCAGTCCGGATTTTCAGAAGGTTTTCAATTACCTGTTTCCGCTCCAATTAGTACGGGCAGTAAGGGAAACTTACGCTCCGCCATGGAACACCCTGACATAATATCACAAAAAGTTGAAGCCGAGGTAAAACTAGGTCGCATGGCAGGCCCGTTTTCAACACCACCAGTTGAGGGACTAATTTTGTCCCCTATTGGGGTGGTTCCCAAAAAAGTTAAAGGAAAGTTCAGGCTGATTCAGCATCTTTCTTGTCCTAGAGGGTCGTCTGTCAATGACGCCATCGATGACGATTTATGCACAGTTAATTATCGTTTGTTTGAGGATGCTATTAACATCATTCAAAAAATTGGTCCTGGCGCCCTCATGTGCAAATTGGATGTTGAATCAGCTTTTAGACTATTACCTTTGCATAAGAACACATTTCAGTACATGGGATTTAAATTAAATGGGGGCTTTTACATAGATAAATGTTTGCCCATGGGTTGCTCCATTTCATGTGCTTATTTTGAACGCTTCAGCACATTTTTGCAGTGGTGCCTGCAGGAAGTGTCGGGAGTCGACAGCATTACTCATTATTTGGATGACTTTCTTTTAGTGGGTCCTCCAAGTTCTGACCTGTGCCTTAGTTTACTAGAAGCAGCGCTTGAGTTATTTAGGGATTTCGGGGTTCCCGTGGCAGGGGAAAAAACCGAGGGACCTACTACTGATTTGGTGTACCTCGGAATTGAAATTGATTCCGAGCTAGGTCTGTGTAAACTTCCACTAGATAAAGTACACCGGTTACATGACGAAATAACTTATGCCATCGCGGCTGCTAAATTAACACTTAGACAGGCTCAATCTTTATTGGGCCTGTTTAATTTCGCATGTAGAGTTATACCCATGGGCAAAATATTTTGTAGAAAGCTGCAACGAGCGACCGTCGGGATTCGCAAACCACACCATTTTCTACGTCTATCTTCAGAAATGAAGAGGGATCTGAAAGTGTGGGAAATGTTTCTAGATAATTTCAACGGCATATGCATATGGCAAGCTCCAGCCGTTGCAAATGCGGAGTTGGAATTATATACAGATGCTGCAGGATCTTCCGGATTCGGCGCATTTTATGCGGGACGTTGGTGCGCAGAGGCGTGGCCCGAATCTTGGGCACGAGACGGCATGACCAAGAATATGCTATTATTGGAAATATTTCCAATAATGGTCGCCTTAGAGCTCTGGGGCGCAGAATTGGGAAACAGGGAGGTTGTCTTTTGGTGTGATAACTTAGGGGTGGTCCAATCCATTACACAACTAAGGTCAACCTCTCTCCCAGTTTTGCGTATTCTAGCACGGATAGTGATGATGTGCTTGGCGAACAATATTACGTTGCGAGCCAAGCACGTCCCAGGCGTACTTAATGAAGTAGCGGATGCATTGTCCCGTTTCGAATGGGTAAGATTCAGGCAACTTGTGCCGTTAGCCCAGAAGTATGGTGAACAATGTCCATTTTGTTTATGGCAGGTGCCTCTGGAGGGGTAGAGGAGCTGGCCCTGCGGTCGCTAGCGCCAGCTACATTTAGAGCTTATCTGGCCTCATGGGAGCGCTGGAGCGAGTTCATGCTGGAACAGGGTGGCACAGGTAAGAGCTCTAAGCGTCTTATTAATGCCTATGTATGGAGCCTGTACACGGAGGGTAAGTCCAGAAGTTTTGTTGGACGCTCTCTGGCAGGCATATCATTCTTTTTGCGTCTTGGTGGGAAGAGAGACATCACCAAGTCTTTCATGCTTTCCAGGATGCTGAAAGGATGGGCCAGAGCCAGGCCGGTTTTGCCCGACAGGCGACGGCCGATTGATGCCGGCTTGTTGCGTCGAATCTCGAGGTCCCTAAGAGTAATTTGCTCAAACGATTACGAGGTTCGACTTTTCAGGCTGGCCTTTGCCATGGCTTTCCATGGGGCGTTCAGAGTAGGCGAATTGGTGTCCGCAACCAGGGCATCTCCCTCGCCTATGCTGTTCGGCCATGTCGACGTACACCACGACGGTTTATGGTGTAAGATACAGCGCTCAAAGACCGATGTAGCGGGCAGGGGGCAGTGGGTCCAGTTGGGTCGGAGTGGCGACCGCCGGATCTGTCCGGTGGCGGCGGCTCTGGCTTACGTGGAGTTACGGCCTCAATTGCCCGGGGCCTGGCTGATGCACATCGACGGGTCCCCCCTTACTAACTTCCAGTTCAGGTCGGTTTTCAGGCGCTGTATATTGCATCAGGGTCTTTCTCCAGCCGACTTTGGGACACACTCTTTCCGTATCGGCGCCGCTTCGGCAGCCGCTGCGGCGGGTTGGTCTCAGGTCGACATACGAGCACTCGGAAGATGGCGGTCTGGTGCATTTAAGCGATACATCAGGCCGACATAGTCCAGTGAGCCCATTTGAGGAGTAGCCGCTCGCCCAAACACGCTTTAGTGTTTGAGGGGCCTTGAGGAATTTTTTGTGTTATCACCAGTCTTAAATTAGGCTCTAGCCAACTGGTGGAAGATTTGTGTTTTTTGCCTCAAGTCAAATCGGGTGACCCACACCCCCCCCCCCACCCCCCTACCACCGTGGAATAAGGAACAACAGGTAGGGATTATACATAATTCAAGTGGGTCAATAATCAAATTAGTCTTAAATAGTTCACCTAAATCACATTCCTATTAGTTATCAACAATTTAATATAGAACTGTCAAAATCACCTTTAAGGGAATCTCCCGGGCCCCCACTTTAAAATTTTGCCAGATGTTTGCCATTATTTCAAAATTTCTAACGGTATATATCATTTCAACTTACAGGTCAACGCTTGGACACCAATATGATATGGATGGTGGGGCATTCATTTATTTATTGGTTGTCTTTGTCCCAGGTAACCACGGATACGGAACGTTTCCCTGAGACGCGATTTATCCGTTGGCTGGGGCGTAGAGGTATGCGGTGGTCCGCGTTGAGGGGTCTCTTGGATGAGTCAGTTAGGGCGTTTGGTTACCCAATTTTTGTCATCATCCACTTGGGGGGCAACGACCTCACCCATAATTCCGGTCTCAATATTCGATTTGAGATTAGGAATTTATTGCTGGACCTGATCAGAGAATGGAGATTTTGCCGTTTCTTCTGGTCAGAAATTATACCTAGGAGGGTTTGGAGAGATGCACTCAATCCGGGCGCCATTGATTTGGTACGTAGGCGGATCAATTCCGTAGTCGGCAGGGCTATAGTGACAGAGGGCGGAGTGGTCGTCAGGCACGAGGCCATATCCTTTAGAAACGAGACCCTGTACAGGCCGGATGGGGTGCACCTCTCTTTAGTAGGGATGGATTTGTTTTTTCAGAATTTAATAGACGCATTGAGAAGTTTAGAGGTTTAGTTCAGGGAGTATTTGGAATTAGGTTGGTGGCGGGTCAGTTCAAGTTGAACTGATATGGCGGAAAGAACGGTAGTTAAATTAGAGCTGTATTTGCACTTAGCTGGTGGTTGATGTCGAGATGTGGGCATCACCGATCCAGGTGGGCCCGCATCTGGACCTTAACGATCATCTACTTCGGATAGCGTAAATTCATGCGGACATTTGTAGTTTAGGGCAGGTGGCCCAATTTTTTGATGACTCGGGCAGAGTGGTGAGCTCTGCCTTAGTAATATTTGCGAGGTCAGGGGCAGAAGCAGAAGGTCAACCCCCTGACCTTAAGGGCAATTGGCCCCCTTTTGAAAAGTCCGCTGCATAATTGAGCCGTTGTCTTGGACGCTGGCAGGTGGCCGGTCCTTGGCAATTAAGGGCATGAGGCCCTTAGATCCGGAGTTTGTTATTTTTATTAATTTGTTATTTTACAGCAATGTTATGTATTTTGCATGCCGTTCTTTGCCCGCCACCTTAGTTAGAGCAGGGACATAAATTTTAGTTAGATTCAAATAGGCCACCCCTGCTCAAAATAAATAAGCCGTCCCCTTTAAGCCCATTCAGTTGTACGCGTCTTTATTTCTTAGATAAGTGGAGTGAATGTGGATGAATGCCTATGTCTGTGTGGAGTTTAAGACTGTAGAAGCCAGCTTGTCTGGCTGAAAACAGCATAAACTCACCTGGCTATTGGCAGGAATCCTTAGCTCACACACTTGATCTGGGCCTGGGGGTTCGGCTTATCTTGATTGACGGGTTGGCTGATTTGAATGACGGTTCAGGATAGGCTGGTTGAGGTCAGAGGTGGAGACTGATGGGGTGATGGTCTTGCTTCCAGAAGATTCTGTCTCTTGCTTCAAGGAACGTTGCCCTCCCGCCCGCCCCAATTATTATTTAGAATTAGTTTTTGAGAAGTCGTTTGCATTTATTCGTTAGTTGTTGTCGGCTTATTTGTCTTGGCGGAAAGAACGGTAGTTAAATTAGAGCTGTATTTGCACTTAGCTGGTGGTTGATGTCGAGATGTGGGCATCACCGATCCAGGTGGGCCCGCATCTGGACCTTAACGATCATCTACTTCGGATAGCGTAAATTCATGCGGACATTTGTAGTTTAGGGCAGGTGGCCCAATTTTTTGATGACTCGGGCAGAGTGGTGAGCTCTGCCTTAGTAATATTTGCGAGGTCAGGGGCAGAAGCAGAAGGTCAACCCCCTGACCTTAAGGGCAATTGGCCCCCTTTTGAAAAGTCCGCTGCATAATTGAGCCGTTGTCTTGGACGCTGGCAGGTGGCCGGTCCTTGGCAATTAAGGGCATGAGGCCCTTAGATCCGGAGTTTGTTATTTTTATTAATTTGTTATTTTACAGCAATGTTATGTATTTTGCATGCCGTTCTTTGCCCGCCACCTTAGTTAGAGCAGGGACATAAATTTTAGTTAGATTCAAATAGGCCGCCCCTGCTCAAAATAAATAAGCCGTCCCCTTTAAGCCCATTCAGTTGTACGCGTCTTTATTTCTTAGATAAGTGGAGTGAATGTGGATGAATGCCTATGTCTGTGTGGAGTTTAGGGCATTAATAATGTGCAACATATGTGTAAGGGGCATTATGTGTGTCATTATGTGTATGAAGGGCATTAATAAAGGTTGGCATAATGTGTAAGGGGCATTATGGTTATAAGGACATTAATAATGTGTGTTATGTGTAAGCGGCATTGCTGTGTGGTATTATCAGGGATGCTGAGAGAAAGAGGTAGGGGGTACAAATTACCCAGGCCAAAGTCTGATGGAAGGGCCCAGTGGGGGCCCCGGGCCCCCTCCCCTTAAGTCAGCAGCAGCTGAAGCTCTTCTCCTCTGCCCAGCACACACTGCTTTGTGCTGGGTTGCAGTGTGGCCATGGAGGTGCTTAAAATACAATATTTTCTCAGGATTTTTTTCTAAGGGTATAATGTGAGGAAAAATGTATATAAGGTAAAGTGGTATTACTGTGTGATGTAATGTGAATAAGGGACACCATCGCATGATATAATGTGAATAAAGTTGCACTACTGTGTGACATAATGTGAATTGGGGGTACTATTGTGTGGCCATGCCCCTTCCCAGCAAAAACACACCCCTGTTTGGGCTGTGCACCAAATGTGTGCACTGTTTCTATTTAAAATATTGCGGGTAGGAGCACCAAAATGATGACTGCTATGATGATTGTTGATGGTACTGGGAAAGGGGAGCAGGGTCAGAGGCGGAACTAGTGGCGGTGGTAGGGGGCACCAACCAAAATCTTGCCTAGGGCGTCATTTAGGCTAGGGCCGGCTCTGCACTATGTTCCTATAGATTGTAAGCTTGTAGCAGAGCCCTCTTACCTTCAAGTCTGTCTGTTGTTACCCAGTTTGTTTCATCACTGTCTACAATTGTAAAGTGCAACGGGATCTGCTGCGCTATATAAGACACTGTAAATAAACTGTAAATTATTTGTGGAAGTGAATGTGTTGCCATACTGAGCAATGAGGTGGAGCCTGTAGCAGAGCGGGGTGTGAGCAGATCACCAGCGGATTATTGTCTTCTCTCCTGCGTAGTGGTGCAGGGCTCTAGAAATAGGATATATAGAAGTATGCATCTGTTGGTTTCAGGAGCACATAGGAGTATGACTGTCCTGCATCATGTCACTCCTACCCTAGTGGTAAAAGGGCGCCACACATGCTCAGATACACTATTGGTGGCCATCTTGGTAGTTTACCTAGTGGAGTAATTTTGGAATGGAGAGGAGGCTCCTTGATGCACCCGGGCTGGATAATTGAAATGTTCACCGAAGATCTGCAAAAGATTTTTGGCTGTATGGCCTGTATAACCACAGGCACAAGATGAGCGTGGAAGTGGGGGCTGCCCATACATGCAGGCTTGTCCCCAAAATGATGTGACCACAATTCCCTTAGCAGACATTCTATCATGTAAACAGGGCCATTGTATTCCCTACAGTTTTGGTGGCACACCTTAAATACCAGGGTTGGCGGTCATGGAATCTGAACTTGGCTTGCTGATTGGCTCCATAGCTCTTTTTGTTGTCATTATAGAGTGTCATTGTTGTATTATGTTTGTGATTAGTAGCAATATATATTTATCTCCAGATTATATACTGTAAATCTATTTTGGTAGGAGAGGAAGAAGGTTGTGTTGGGTAAATGCATATAGTATTATATTTCATGTGATATAGACATACTTGCCTACTTTTCAGGAAGATTGTCAAAGCATCAAAGCCTACACATGAAGCAATTTTGGGTAGTTTTCTAAGCGATCTGACTAGATTTGCCTAGATCGCTTAGAAAATTTGTAGGGACCATAGCCATGCGTGGCCCCTCCTGTCGCTATCGGCCCATCTAGATTTATACTGCATGCAGTATAAATCTAATCAGATCACCAGTGTTCCCCTGTCAGATCGCTCAGCGCACATCGCTGGTACATCGCTGCGTGCGGAGCAATCTTCCTGTGCGATCTAGCATCGCTCAGATCGCTGGCGTACAGATCGCTCAGCGCACATCGCTGGTACATCGCTGCGTGCGGAGCAATCTTCCTGTGCGATCTAGCATCGCTCAGATCGCTGGCGTACAGATCGCTCCTTGTGTAAGCCCCTTAACATCTATTTGTTGATAATAATACATTGGTACTTTTCAAAGATTGGTTATGTATTGTGTTTTACCCACAAGTGACTTTATATAAGTGGCCTTGAGAAAACCTATTTAAAAATGCATGTAGCCATAGGGCTACTAATTGTGCCTTCTAACCAATGGCAGTATATGGCACTGATGATCCCATTTGAATGTATACACATGTTGCCAGCCTGATTTCACCTGTGATTATTCATGTGGGCAAGTGGGTTTACATGATGCAAGCATACGTTCAAGGGCATGTGTGAATAGTCGTGCATTTATATATTATGTGATCGTGGGTGCGACTGTATGTACCCATGCATATGTACTTAATGCTGCAATACTTACAACGCCGCCGCCAACTCCTGCGCGCATTACAAACCGCCGCCACCATCCCCCCTGCGCACATTACATACCGACGCTCCCGAGCCGGATTCAAGCCCCAATTCACCCCTGCCCGTGCGTCGCTATCACCAGGCGATTTAAGATCCTGCATGCATAAATCTCTTCAGATTGCCAGCAGTCAGGGCCAGTGTTCTCACTGGAGAACACTGGCCCTGACACACTGCTGTGAATCGCTGTGTGCTGAGTGATTTAGCATTGCTCAGATCGCTTAGCACAGGCCCCCCATGTTTAAGGCCCCATTACAGTCTGCTCCTCTGTGTCCAAGGGATTTAAGCAAATCCCCCTACTATGAAAATAATTCTCTTCTCATAGGACTGTGAGTGCAGTTTCCCAAAGGCACACAGAATGCATACAGTCACATGACTTTGAGAAATTGCCGCAATGCCCTGGCTATGGCCACACCTCCAAATCCTGAGAGGCTCATGGAGATGGTGATAATCCATCACATACAGTACTTACCAGTCTTACCTGTGCCAGGGTGACTACCTTATTACCAGGAGAGTCCATTGGCATTCCTGTTTTCTGCCCCTTTTTTGATGAGCAGTAAATGTGTGCTGCTGCAGAATGAGACTACATCTTAGCAATATACCGTTACCCCCGGCAACCCCCTTCAACTAGCTGAGTAGCTTGTGTCCCAACATTATTGTTAAATCTCTTCTATAAAGGTACGACTGTAGCTTTTACACTGCAGAGAGGTTGAAACTAAAGATAGAGAAGTGTAGGAAGGACAGTGACACCTGGTTTAACATTAGAACAGCAGAATTACAATTTAATCCAGTTTAGGTCCTTTTAAGATAAAATCTGAATCACAGTTAAGCCCCATACGTAATACACAAGTTATTAAAAGATATCTCTCAGAAGGGCTCTTCTGCGTAATATCATTTAAAAACTTGTCCAGTATGTATGCTCAAAATCATTAACAATATGCCCTCCCATCCAATCTGATTCTATCATCAACGATTGCATGCAGAGTGGGGGACCCGATAACGTCAGTGAATTATAAAGTTAAATGTTACCATTTAGTGTGTATGCGCTATTTAGTTTGCCCAGCCAGGGGCAAACGCAGGATTTTCAGAAGGGGGTTTCCAGAGGGGCGGAGCAAAGCACGGAGATGGACACTTAGGTGACCCAGTATATGCCGGGTCAGTAAAAGTATTATAGATAGACCAAATACATACATATACATATATATATATATATATATATATATATATATATACATACATACAGGGGCGTCAACAGCAGTGTAGACCCCTGGGCATAGCAATGTATTGGGGCCCCTACCGATCCTCCAGCAGTAGGGGTGGGGGGTGCTTTGAGCTGAAGTTTTGATGTCCTGCGGGTGGTAGGGGGTATTATATCAACCGCTCAGCCTGTAGGGCCTGGATCAGTAATTTACACTAATTACCCCTTTACTGCACAGATGGTGGGAGATTGGGCTGAATGAAGGGGTCCTGATACATAACTTCCAGGGTGGTAGAGGATGTTTAATATGCAGAGGAGGGGTGTATAGTGGAGTCGGCTTATTATTCATAATTTTCTGGTGGGGGGATAGCTTGCTTGACTGCAGATATCTCCAGTTCCTGGAAATACATTTCTTAGATTTTAATGGAATTAAAAACTAGAGAATCCCACCTACCAAATGGTATTGGGGATTAGGCGATCAGAGTTCAGGAGGCAGTGCGATCTGCCAACGAGTTTATAAAACGACATACTAGGTGTGTGGAGCTGGAGCAGTAACCAGCTGCTCGAAGGCTGATATCTCTGGTTCTGGGCACAGTAGAGACAAGCTTCTAGTGTCCATCAAAGGGGGAGAGTCCCAGCTTTTTGAATATACCCTCAGAAAAACTTAAGTCAGACAGAACCTGAAATATCTGACTGGGAAGGGCAATTAACAGGCTTGGATGGGGACCACTGCTTTGAAGTCAGATATCTCCAGTTCCCAAGGGCCGATTTTTAAAATTCTTGTACCGTTGGAAAGAGGGGACCCTCAGCTTTCAGACTTGGACGCTTAGACTCCTGGAGGGGTTTCTGGGTACTCAGAAACCCCCCCTGCGTGCGCTACTGTGCCCAGCGGCACCGCTAATCTAGTTAACCATAGCGACAATGCTGCTAATCACCTAGTGCATACAGGGCTTTTAGGCAGCACCTCTTAGCTACAGTACCTTTAAAAATGTGTTCGTGCTCAGGGATAATGCTCCTGAAGGTGGACTGGCTGCCCAGGAGATAGACTGGGGTATGGGCAACAATCGGGGCCATTGGAGTTCTGTATCAACTTGCAGTAAACTGTGATGCAGTGACCTGTACTTTGTGTCCACTGCCTGTGTACAAAAAAAACACTGGTGGAACCATATGTGGTGAATGCGAAAATCAGCGATATCGGTATAGCCCTATAAATAGAACCCCAACGAATCCAAATATTTCGCTAGTTTCTTGTATTTACATAAAACATTAAAGAGGCATTTTGCTTCTCTGAGCAATTTGAGATATCCAAATAATCGCAGTAAATTATCCTTTTCAATGTTTTTATGTGCACAAAACAGATGTCCAGGAGTTGGATTATCACTGTAAACAATATTGGTAGCAGAAGAATATTATACAACAAGAATGGGTCACAAGCCTGTAGGCAAAACTGCAAATATTTTCCCTGGCTCTGTGCCACACATCTAATGCGTGTCAGTGCCTTTTCATCCTTATCCTATTCAGTTAAGATAAAGTGAATAAATTCACCAACGAGTGTAAATATTTTGAATTGATTTTAGTTTTGTTTTTAAATCAAGGTTCAACTTTGTGCACTGATGTAAAGCTCTAGCCACACTCCTCTTTGCCTCCAAGTGTCTTATTTGCGGCCATAGAAATGAATGGGCAGGGTACTAAGCTGCATGCCCAACTTGGTGCCTATACAGCAGTGGGTAAGATGAGCTGGCTGCGTCGATATTAATTATTGGCTGACACATTTTAAAAGATCTACTGGCGGTGCTTATTATTTCCTTTGCAATACTGAGAAAATCTGTAAAATATGCCCTGTTAAGGGTTCTCATGTTTTTATCCTATCTCTATCTATCTATCTATCTATCTATTTATCTATCTATCTATCTATCTATCTAATGTCTAGTGTCCTTGAGTCTCCAAAACACTGCCATCTGCTGGCAGAGAGAGTGAACCTACATCTTTTTCTCACACATGCACAAACACAGAAGGTAGCAGACTAGCTTTCGAAGCTTTTACTTTTTCCGGGCTTACTTCTTTTTACAAAAGTTGGTAGGAATGTAATTTGGACAAAAAAAAAACAACCTTTGCATACTTTATAGCTTTAGCACACTAGGTATCAGGACAAGGGGTATGTCCAATGGCATCACTACTGCCCCCGGGGTGGCTTAAAGTCGCAGGTCACATCTCTGCAGGGCCGGTTCCAGGCATTTCAAAGGCGGTGCCTGCTGTCAGACAATCAGCAGCCACAGTTAGTGAATGGCTGCAGCAGGGTACGCAGGGTGAACATTCAGAAAGCTTCTGCTATGAGACCGTTTGTAACAGGCATATAATTAGTAGCCTTTCTCTGGGGCATAATTTGTAAGGGGCATTATTATGTGTGTAAAAGATAAAACAAAGGTAATGGCAGAGCTGTAACAGGGTGAAATGCATGCATTGGAACCAAGGTCCTGCTTGCTGCCGGGACCGGGGAGAAGTTGAAGCTCTGTGCTGCTTGCTATGGGTGTACCATGGGGCAGCATTCTAGGCTGCAGGGTGCAGTTCTAGGCAATACTGGTGCAACCTGACAGTGCTACCTCTGCTCCCTGGAATGTTCTACTTGCACCCTGGATAGTACTATATGAGTGCAAATCAGAGTAACAGTACTTAGATCATTTCAAACAAAATTTTTAAATGTACTTTTTTTTTTTACAATTCCTAGAAAAGTTCTTGGCATACTTTATCTGGTGCTCTAGGCAGTCTCTCATTTACTTTAATCAGTAAGTCTGGCTCTAATATTAGCCAGTGCCTCCCCAGCTATTGACCTCACTGCATATCACTGCTTTGTACCACTGATGAGTCTATGAAAATGCCGGCATTGTGAAACCATTGCTTGAGGCCCATACAGCGCAATATCTTTACACCATAGGTCACGCTGTAGGGCTGCCTTTTAAATGTTTGTTTCTACAGTAGGTGTCTGTGCGGTATCTATAATCGTTTTCTTTCATTTGTTTATTTTAGAAACCTGGCATGATGAACCCACAAAGAATAGAAGATACATCCCAGGGTCCTCTGCCCCAAGGCTGGCAGTGTTACATGTCTCCGCAGGGCCGTAGGTACTATGTAAACACAATCACCAATGGTAAGTATGATGGGTGACTGCTAACCTTTCCATAATGTACGCACGTCCTTCTTAAGAATAACATTCCGATGAGGTCTTTGGATTGTATGCGTTGGCCATTGGGTTATATATGTTGATTTGTGCTGTAGAGTTCTCTTGATAACTTTAACATAATGTACTGGGGGGTAGATTTATTAAGCTTGGTGAAGTGATAAACCATCTATTTTTTATCACCAGCCAATCAGCTCCTACCTGTCATTTTTCAAACCAAGCCTGTAAATACACAGTTAGGAGATGATTGGCCGGTGATAAAAACCAGACGGTTTATCACTTCACCGAGCTTAATAAATCTACCCCTCAGTACATTATGTTAAAGTTATCAAAATTCATCAGCATTTTCACAGGTGTTATACGAAAGATCAAGGACTGCGGATTGATCTTTCGTATGACACCTGTGAAAACACTGAAGAATTTTGAAAAAATCTAATAAATGTCAAATTGTTTTTACAAATCATCGATTCATTTGAAGTTCAAAAGTATAAGTACCGGTGTTATAGCGCACCTCTATTCTTTGTATGTGTATGTATGTGTAAATATATATATTATGTGTATGTATGTATTATATATATATTAAGCATAGATACCCGGCACTCTGCTTGAGGGTTAGCAACTTGTGCGGTGCGCTGAATTCCCCGATGGGATAGACAGTCATTTGGTCACAGAGACTCGCAGCATTCATCATTAATAATCCAAAGGAAATAAAGAAACCCACTCGGGTGAGTTATGCCTCACAGGGTTTTTTGTCAAGACCACAGAATAGATGGGTTACAGCATGAAGGCACCCGACACAGGCAGTAATATCACAACAAGTGTATTTGGCTAGTTAACATCTAGCGCTTTCGAGGGATACAACCCCCGTCCTCAGGATGACAGCCACACTAAAACAATGGTGTAGTCAAACACCATTGTTTTAGTGTGGCTGTCATCCTGAGGACGGGGGTTGTATCCCTCGAAAGCGCTAGATGTTAACTAGCCAAATACACTTGTTGTGATATTACTGCCTGTGTCGGGTGCCTTCATGACAGAGCCCTTTTTTTCAAATCTGACATGTCTCACTTAAGTGTGGATAACTTTTTTTTGCTTTTACTTATCCCAGTGATTTTGAGATTGTTTTCTCGTGACACATTGTACTTCAAGTTAGTGGTAAATTTGGGTCGATACAGTCTGTGTTTTTTTGTGAAAAATACCAAAATATCGTGAAAAAATGGAAAATTTAGCAATATGCAAAATGTCACATTTTCTGCTTGTGAGACAAATAATCATACCACTCAAAATAGTTAATAACTAACAAAGACCATATGTCTACTTTATGTTGCAATCATTATTTCAACCTCCTTTTCATTTTTTTGGACACTAGGAGGCTTCAAATATGACTAGCAAATTCTCAAATTTTCAAGAAAATTTCAAACACTGATTTTTTTAGGGACCAGTTCAGTTCTGATGTGACTTTGAGGGACTTGTATGTGAGACACCCCCATAAATGATGCCATTTCAAAAACTGCACCCCTCACAGTATTCAAAACAGCATTTTGGAAGTTTGTTAACCCTTTAGGTGTTTCACAGGAATTAAAACAAAGTGTAGGTGAAATTTCAAAATTTCTTTTTTTTTGCAGAGTTTCAATTTTAATACATTTTTCTAACGAATAGAGTAGATTTTACTAGAGAAATGTGACTAAAAATTGATTCCCCCAATTCTTTTGTTTTCAAAAATATCCTATATGTGGCCCTAGTGTGCATGTTGACCAAACCACAGGCTTCATAATAGAAGGAGCACCTACTTGATTTTGGAGCCTCCTTTTTATGAGATTTTTTTTTAGGCACCATGTAGGTTTCTAGGCACCATAAGTGCTAAAAGTTAGGAACCTCCCCCACAAGTCACCCCATTTTGCAATCTACACCCCTCAGGGAATTCATCTAAGGGTATAGTGTACATTTCAAACCCCCAGGGGTTTCACCAATTTTGGTACAACTGGGATGTGAAAATGGAAAATTACAATTTTTTACACAAACATGCAGTTCTGGCTCAAAATTTTTCATTTTCACAAGGAATGAAGGAGACAAAGCACCC
>NC_139222.1:173399604-173454604 GCF_055691185.1 Crinia signifera | reverse complement strand
AATTATTCCGAAAACCATACATTCCAGAAAGTGACCAAAATTTATTTTTTTGCTAAAAACTTACTGGGGACATCTGTAACAGCTAGGGTTGCCACCTCTCCCGGATTTCCGGGATTCTCCCGTTTTGGGTGGCAACCCTCAAGGAGGCTTTTCTAGTCTCCCGGATTCTGGGATTCTCCCGGATTCTGGGATTCTCCCGGAATCCGGGTATCTGAAAAAGCCTCCAGCCCTCCATGCTATACCCAGTGGCCAGTACCCTCACCGCATCCCCCGTCCGCCGCTGCGGCTGCCTCCGCAGCCTGACGCTCGCGAGATGATGATGTCATCGTCTCGCGAGTCTGTCCTACAGGCCCGCCGCCGCTTTCCCAGCGCACCGGCACCGCTATGGTGAGTGACCCTCCGCCCTCCTGTCAGATGCGTCCGCGGTCTCCACTCTCCTGGCCCCGCTCCGCCGGCCAGCAGCTTCTCTCCCCACAGCTGTACCTCCGGTGTTCGGTGGTATAGACCCTGGCAGTAGAAGCCAGGTGTAGCGGGCCCCTCAAGTGGGTGTTTGCTCCGGCTGCTAGAGATCCACAATGTGCACGGCTCCTCCTAGAGACATGTCTGCTGCCGGGACAGTGCTGGACCAGGCTGGTGCCACTTGACTGAAGTGGGACAAGGGGCGGGATGTATCAACATACATCTCCGCCCTTCGCACGGCAGCCGCCGCGATGCTACCGCATGTGTACTAACATATGCGGCCAGCATCGGGCTGCGGTAACGGAGACCCCCGCGATACCTGTGATGTTGGCTGCGGGGGTCTCCGTCACCTCCCGGCGGCTGCCAGCGTCCCCCTGTGTCTCCTCCTCCCCCCTGAAGCCGGATGTCCTGCCGGCTGTCACACAAGGGGGAGGAGATGAGGACGGGAGGGGGTGGGCGCGCGGACGGCGTACGGCGGGCGGCGAAAGAAGCCCATAGGCTTCTATAGGGTATCGCCACCCAGAGGGTGGCGATACCCTGCCTAGCGAAAACGCTGCAGACGTTTGTTGATACATAGGAAAATGCCGTAAAACGGGGGTTTTACGGCATTTTCCCTTTAGTAAATCTCGCCCAAGGTGAGACAGCCTCTCGCACGGGTGCTAGAGTGCGGGGATAGGGATCACCTGACTACTATGCTACTACTGCCTTCAGTCACTACATGTGTTTATGATACAAATAGAGGGTTGGTACATAGAGCAATATGTGTTTAGTGCATGTGTGTATTATATATAGGGGGTGAGACAGGAAAGCTCAGGCGCTCTTTATATGGCAGTATTTGTACTGTGAGATCACTAAAGCTTTCATCTATAAGAGTAATGGCTGTCAGTGTATCCCCAGCTGGTTGCTGTCAGTGACCCCCCCCCCAATGCTGGTTGCTGTCAGTGAGGTCCCCCCCAATGCTGGCTGCTGTCGGTGAGGTCCCCCGTCCGTGCCCCCAGGTGGTTACTGCCAGTGGGATCCTCCCAGCAGTATACTGTTAAAATACAGCATACAGTGACTTTTTTCTTAAAACACATTCCTTTTATCACATGGTACATATCATGTGTCTGCTGCACTGCAAATATGAAGTGCAGAACCCCGAAATGTCGGATTATATAAAAGCACTATGAAAAAAGTCCTGGGAGTGCCGCTGCGTCTCTCTCTCTCTCTCTCTCTCTCTCTCTCTATATCTATCTATCTATCTATCTATCTATCTATCTATCTATCTATCTATCTATCTATCTATCTATCTATCTATCTATCTATCTATATATATATATATATATATATATATATATTGTTTATATAATAATATATAATATATGTTGTAAATGTACTCCAGCACTCTGGGGTCCCCCAGGACTACCACGCCCACTTTTTGAATAGTCCCGCCCATTTTATTAGGCCACACCCCTCTCCCAGGAGCGCGCAAGCCAAAGGCGCGCATTGATATGAGGGGGGGGGGGGGGGGCGGGCAGTCTCCAGGATTCAATGATGAGTGAGGTGGCAACCCTAGCCGGCGATGTGATGCGATTTATCACTTGTAAAAAAAAAAGAGGAGCTGCAGGGTGGTGAGGAAGCAGTGCAACCGCAATCAGAACAGTGGGGCAGGCGACGGTGATCATCAGTGTGCATCGCCGCAGCAGGCGGGCATTGGCGGCTATTACAATTTAAAAAAAATGTTTTAAATGACTGTCCGGCTTTTGATTGGCTGAGATAGAGCACACTCAGCCAATCAGCGGTCACTGGGAGGGCGGCCACTGATTGGCTGAGTGTGCTCTATCTCAGCTAATCAGAAGCCGGACAGTCATTTGACACATTATTTTAAAATTCTAATAGCCGCTGCTGCACAACACACTGATGATCACAGCAGCCCGCCCCACTGTTCTGATCACCGCCGTGGCTGGACTGTTTCCTCACTGGCAACCCCCGCTGCATCCGCTGGCCACTCATTTGAGAGCCGCCCACTGCAGGAGGTTGGACATCATCTTACATCCTGCAAGTCCGACCTCCTGATCCGGTCCGATGTGCACAGGACCGCAGATCGGATCAAATGTCACACACATGCGATTTTGGCCTGATTTTACACGATTTATCGGCCCAAGTGCCGAAATTGCGTTGAATCGGCCCAAAATCGTAGCTACTGTACATAAGGCAGGTAGCATCCTTGTAAAGCAACATACACACTATGGGAACCGTTGATATAGTTAACTATAGTTCACTATACAGTATATCTTACTCAAACTATAATGAACGTACACACTAAACCTTAGCAGTAAACGGTGATTGGGTAGTTAACAATGCATTGTTAATTGTTATTGAGTGTAAACATTAGACATTGTTTTAATTTCTCGTCTAGTGTGTATGAGGCTTAAGAGTCCAGTTCATGAAATAAAACTGGCTGTGCAGAAATAAGGATGTAATTTTGTGTGCTTATTATAATGGTAATTAACATTTTTGGGCTGGCCTGGTGTTTGTTTATTATAAACCCTTTGTCATGCCCAGGTTTTGGAGGCTGTGTTAAGTGTTGCTTTGTGACATAGGGGATGATTCTGGTTCACTCGTAAAGCACATTTGATTTGCCAATGGACAAAACCATGTGCACTGCAGGTGGGGCAGATTTAACATGTGCAAAGAGAGTTAGATTCATATCGCAATGTGAAAATAAAGCGGTCAGTATCTACCCTGCACAAAAACAAAATAACTCACTTAAATCTACGGTAACTCTCTATGTACATGTTACATCTTCCCCACCTGCAATGCACATGGGCCCTTATTCAGATCTGATAGCAGTACAAATTTCTTCTAAAAAATGGGCAAAACCATGTGCACTGCAGAGGGGGCAGATGTAACATGTATAGAGAGAGTTACATTTGTGTGAGTTATTATGTTTCTGTGCAGGGTAAAGACTGGCTGCATTATTTTTACACTGCAATTTAGATTTCAGTTTCAACACACCTGACCCAAATTGAACTCTCTCTAAACATGTTACATCTGCCCCACCTGCAGTGCACATGGTTTTGCCCATTTTGAGAACAAATTTGTACTGCGATGCGATCTGCATGAGAGCCATGGTTTTGTCCATGAGCAAACCAAATGTGCATTGCGAATGAACCAGAATCAGGCCCATAATGTATTATACTGAATATCTAAAGGTGCAATTATCGCACCCGATATGGGCTGCATCGCATCGCATGCTTTTTGCATGCGATGCGATCCGCAGGCAGTACAAAAAGTATGTGCAGCACATACTTTTAGTACTGTGTGATGCGATGCCCGCGGGAGCACGCATAGCACGGTGCTTTCGCACCCTGCATGGGCACCTTTACTCAAAGTAGAATCTGCATTGTTGAAAACTGACACATAATCTGTGACCGTTTGGACAGATGTAAAACACATGAATCAACAAAAAAACAGTCACAGATTGTATAGCTATTTGCGAATTGGACGATTTTATGAACTTCCTAAAATATTCTGACAGTCATAAAAAAAAAAGGGGGGGGGAGGTATTTAATCACCACACATCTATTCAATGCACCCATTTCAGCCGTGTTGTTGTCCAGGCAGATTTTCTTGTTGAAAAGTTCTGATATTTTTGACTGCTGAAAATATCAGCACACGTTGAATCCAGTAAAATCCCAGAAAACAGGGCTTTTTTTTACCGAAAACACGCAGGCTTTTTACTGAAACCGTGTGTTTTCCGGCTAAAAGTTTTTGGTATTTTTGGCCATCAAAATTGATTAGCCCGGTGGGAAAAAAATAATCGATACATCAGCAAAAAGAAAACAACTTTGCAACCGATGTTTCTTAATAATGCCATTGGTATAATTAATAATCATTTTTGTGCAGTAAGTTGGTTTATGTCAGACAGTGAAGGGTTAATGGTCCTTGGAATCCATGGCATTTCAAGAGATGTGGTTGGAATCCATGGCATTTCAAGAGATGTGGCTCTCTGGTTATTGCAGTCTTGGAAACACTGTTCTTGGGCCAGGAGACACATCATCAGTTCTGGCTCAGGGCACACATGTGCCAGGATAACAGCCCAAAGACAATGCATCTGAGAGGGCATGTCATCAACTGCAGGATGATATTATATTAAATTACAAATCACTTGAATGTTTTGAAATCTTTACCAGTTCTGTGACTTCTGCCCAGGGCCGTTTCTAGACAATTTAGCTCCCAGGGCAAAGGAATAAAAATGCCCCCCCCCCCCCCCCCCCCCCCCCAAAAAAAGGTTAACACGACATAGAAGAAATTGCGCGCGGCGAAATAGGGGGTGTGGTTTATTTTTCAAATGGGCGTGGCTTAAAATAAGGGCGTGGTCTAGCAGGAAACCAATTACCTTACAACTCACCTTTGCAACCTGCATGTCCAGACATTGGTCCACACCGTGATGACAATTACACATTGTCGCACACCGTGATGACAATTACACATTACGCCGCACACCATGATGACAATTACACATTATGATGCCCGTTACACCCCACACTGTGATGGCAATTACACAATACTCCCCATACCGTAATGCCTATTACACATTATGCCCCACACGCCGCTGCCGCACAACTCATGCCGTTTACTAATATGCCCCCACAGTGCCACACATATGCCCCCACAGTGCCACAGCTATGCCCCCACAGTGCCACAGCTATGCCCCCACAGTGCCACATATATATGCCCTCATAGTGCCAAATATGCCCCTAGTGCCAGATATGTCCCCAGTGCCAGATATGCCCCCACAGTGACACACATATGCCCCCAGTGACACACATGCCCCCACAGTGCCACACATATGCCCCCACAGTGCCACAGCTATGCCCCCACAGTGCCACAGCTATGCCCCCACAGTGCCACATATATATGCCCTCATAGTGCCAAATATGCCCCTAGTGCCAGATATGTCCCCAGTGCCAGATATGCCCCCACAGTGACACACATATGCCCCCAGTGACACACATATGCCCCCACAGTGACACACATATGCCCATACAGTGCCAGATATGCCCCCACAATGCCAAATATATATATCCCACAGTGCCAAATATGCCCCTAGTGCCACACATATGCCCCCACAGTGCCGCAGATATGCCCCCAAAGTGCCACATATATGCCCCCACAGTGCCAGCAGCACAACTTGAACTCACTCTCTTCTCTCCCCCTCCAGTCCTCCACCGCTGCATGCTGCTGCTGCTGCTTTCGATGTGTCCCTGAGCCGGCAGCCATTCTCGCGGGCTGGCTCCTGATTGGCTGCCAGCCCGCGAGGTCCTCTGATTGGCTGCCAGCCCAATGACACAGTGAGCGAGGGGAAGGAAAGATGAGCGATGCGCTCCCCTCCCCTCCCCTGGGGCTCACCTGTGCGCCTGTTCGTTGCGGGGGGGGGGGACTTGGAGGAGGCGGCGGGGGCGAGGGGAGACGCGGAGGCGGCGGGGGAGACTTGGAGGCGGCGGCGGAGGCGGCGTTGTGGGGAGCTCAGCTGCCGGCCGGGCGCCCCGTGTGTGTAACAGAGGTGGACAAGCCGTGCGGCGCCCCGGGCTGCTGCACGGCTTGTCCGCCTGTAGAAACGGCCCTGCTTCTGCCAGCCATTATGAGCCAGTAAGCTACAAGCACTGAAGATCAATAGGATGTTCATTGGTTACAGTTACTCAAAAGGAATACATGTCGTTATTTGCAAATTTGTTTTCAATTTTGTCTGATGTACCCAGCGTAAGGCAGGGTTGCCGACCCTCCCGAAATTTCCGTGAGTCTCCCAAAATCGGGGTTCCCTCCCGGCCCCCCGGAAGGGTGGGCAACCCTCCCGGATTCAAGGGGGACCCCCGCTGTCCCCCGGATGGCGGCATTAAAATGCCGCAATCCTCGGGTCTCAGAGGAGGGGGCGGAGCTAAAATGACACAATTGCGTCATTTTAGCCCCGCCCTCTCCACGGAGATCACTGAATTAGCTGGTTTACCAGCATGGGGGCGGGGCTTAGTGATGTCACGCTTCAGCCCCGCCCCCTGAGCGGGTACTGAATCTCTCCTCTCCGAGCTTCTCCCGGAGAGGAGAATAAGAAAGTCGTCAACCCTGGTGTAAGACTTACATGCATATTTAGCAAAATAGTTTTCACTTAAAAAACTGTGAAAAAGATTTTGACACCCTATTCACATTATTGTAGAATTACTTGAATGTACCGGAGTGAGTTTGAGTAATCTCCCCCGCTCCTGTCCACCTTCTCTCAGCTCCTTTAATGCCTCATGCAACAGCTGAATCTAAGTTTGCTGTTCCTGAATTTGGGCTTGCTATTTAGCAGGCAGATCCTGTTGGCTTCATATTACCATGTGTTACCCCTTTAAGGGCAAATTTAGGAGGCTTAATATAATGTGCCAGACTCACAAAACAGACTATCTGCTGTGTGTAGATTCCATCCGAGATGTGTCCCTGTTTATGCACCAAATGCAGGTAAACAGCATAGGCAAGGATGGTGACAGCATTACAGAATACAGATGTCACAGCATAGTACAAACTCCTAAGTATGTTCCAGAGGTCCCTACCCTAGCCCCCCCCCCCCCCCAAAGTACCGCCATTGACCACTAGGGGCCACTCAATGAACTAAATTGCTCCTTAACAGAAAGTGAAAGCAAAATGATCTGTTTCAAACTTGCTGAATGTGGCGAGATTAAGCTGTGAAGACAGAAGCTGTAGGAGCAGATTGGGACTAAGCCATAATTTTGACAGACGGGCTTTGAACTAGTATTAAATTAGGCACTACCATGGTCCAGAAAATGTATCAGGGCACAATTATTGGACATAAAATTATTAACTGATGTGGAGAGGTGTTTCTCCAGAAGCTTTGGGCCCACCGAGTTCTGGTTATGCCCCTGGTTACCATGTTATCTTGGGTGCATTAACATTTTATTTTATGGGAACAAAACAGAAGCCCTGGTATGTTGTCCACTATGGCAAAATGCCTTTACTGTAGTAAAGTACCAGTGGCGGCTCGTACCTCTTGGGGGGAAGGAGGCTGCCGCTGGCCATAGCCGCCATGGGGGTACCGCAATGCAGGCACCACCCCTGCCGCCACGCCGCTCCTCCTGGTCCACGCAGCGTTCCCGGCACCTATGCCATGATGACAGGCATCAGGACTGGCGCATGCGCAGTACAAACCTCTGTACTGTGCATGCGCCAGCTTCTATGGGCTGCTTTGGCAACAGCCCATAGAATGGGAATCATGGTCCTTGGGCCTGTATACTACAGATGTCAGGCACCAGGAACCGGCGCATGCGCAGTACCAATGTAGGTACTGCGCATGCAACATCTTTGGATTTCGCTCGGTAGCCGTAGAGAGACGGCCCGGAGGGATGGAACACCTCCCAATGGGATTGCCATGGTGACTGGCAGGTCAAACTTTCATTAGGCTTCACTACAGTAGCGGATTTTACCTGGGGGGGCTGCAGTCCATAGGTAAAAACCGCCACTGGAAAGCACAATACATCTGCTGTGTTATGTTGTCCCAGATGTACCTTTACAGCTCAGGAAAAAAGATTGATGCACAGTAGATTTTTGGACAGAAAATTCCATAATTATGTACTAAATCAGTTAGTAATTATAATCCTCCTCCTCTTTCCACGACCTGTGTCACTAATAGATGCTTCTTATCAAAGTCGTGGAATTTGCATTTGTTATTTATGAGTCTTCTGGCCATACTGGGAGAACAGATTACTCTATAAGAAAGAGTTGACCTTTATAAATATCATGGAAGTCTTGGAATTCAGATAATCTTTCCAGGCAGCAATACATTTCTTGGTTCTTTATATTTTCTTGTCTTAACCATGCCAAACCCCATGACCTGCTAATCTTCAGACTGAGCCCTAAATGACGTGGCAGGAAGAGCCTCTTTATATTCTGAGTGTTTTTCTTTCATTTAAATCTCCAAAATTTAGTACAGTTCTTGATCACTTCAACCCAATGTGCAGTATGACCTTACTTGCTACTTTAGGTTGATGTGGAAAACTGAGCTGTGCTTGACGATGCCAGAATCGGAATCATTGTCACCTCATTTGTACATCATTTTATTTATTTATTAACAGTTTCTTATATAGCGCACATATTCCGCAGCGCTGTACAGAGAATATTTAAATATTCACATCAGTCCCTGCCCCAGTGGAGCTTACAATCTATATTCCCTGCCACATGTACACGCACACACAGACATTCTAGGGTCAATTTGTTGGGAGCCAATTAAACTACCAGTACATTTTTGGATTGTGGGAGGAAACCGGAGTACCCGGAGGAAACCCACGCAAGTACAGGGATAATATACAAACACAGTTAGGGCCATGGTGGGAATCGAACCCATGACCTCAGCGCTGTCAGGCAGTAATGTTTGTAAAGTTAGGTATGTAATAGGTAAATTTACTTTTCAGAAACAATTTTAGTATTAGTACAGTATTTAGAATTATTTTTGTTTTATTTGTTAGTATAGTCACATTCTACTCTTACTCTTCTTTTATTTGATCATGGAACTTTTTGATTACTTCTCATACTATAGTTGTGAAATCATGGACTTGATGGGAACTTGGATGTGACCCATAGGTGCAAACTAGCTGCTCTACCAAGAATACATTAATATTTCAGATTCTGGAGCCAGATCCATTACCCCCAGGAATTTTATTTTAGCCCATTTGGGGTAATTTACCAGCTATAATATGCATCATAAAAAGTGCAATGTTTTTTCTTTTTTAACCAAATGTCTAATCTAGTTAGTTAAAATATACATTTTGTACAGCAATTGTCATTGAATATGTTTACTCTAAAGTAGACCACATATACAATATACTGGATGATGTCATGTTATGCAACGGATACACCAACCACTGCATAGTCTGTACCCTCAACAAACAATTTAATGTTTGATAAATTGGGTGGTCACATCATCTCAATAGATGTTTTGTATGTAGAATGGGACAATTCAAAGGATAATGCAGCATTGTTACTTGAAGCATGACATAATGTGTATAAGGGGCTCTACTGTGTGGTGCCATGTGTATTCGGGGCTCTACTGTTATGTAACTTGTTAAGGGGGCTCTACTGTGGCATAACCTGTATAAGGGCTCCAATGTGTGGTGTAACGTTTATAGCAGGCTCGCTGTGTGACGTTACATGTATAAGGGGTACTACTGTGTGGCATCATTTGTATAAGGTGCTCTATTGTGCCTGTGTAATTTGAATATTGGACCCTACTTATCAGTGTAATGTGAATTGGCACCATTCTGTGACCACACTACTTCCCAATGCAGCCACATTCCTTTATCACAAAGCCACACTTATAAGCCTATATTTTCTGAACATGCCGCAGTGATCCACATGGCACTATTGTACAAAAGCATTTTTAACATCACTACATTCAGTATGCTAAAAGCATACCTCCCAACATTTAGGCCCTGGGATGTGGTGGGCTTCTGAAAAGGTCTCACTGGAATGGAATATGGCTCTGCAGGAATGCTGATATCGCCCCATTTTCCATCACTATTGGGGCATACCCAGCGCTCTGTGAGCTGCTGGCATGCCACTGTCCCTCTTTCTCCAGTGAATAGATGCTGTGCCCATGTGCATCTGCAGCTAGAAACAGTGGGTCTGCTGGACTGCCAAAAATTGGAACGTTTGAGGGTATCTAAAAAGTTACTTACATATTTAAATACAAAACTAATTATGATGACCCTGAACAGATTCAACTTTAATATGATAACATGATAAATAAATATTAGTTTTTTTTTCCTGTGAAATACTGGAACGCCAAGTATTTGGAGACTCACAGTAATCATCTGCACACAAGATCCTGGCGCTCACTCTAGTTTCAGCATGATAGTGATTGTGTTTTAAAGTGATTTTTCCTTACAAGAAACAATGTATACTTGGCCCACTCAGGGGAAAGTTCTTAATTGGTTCTATTTACAAACATTTTTCTGAAGAATGTTGTGTTTAGCAGTCACTGAATCCCCTGTACAATGTGTGGGGTTTGGAGGATTTGCGAGGTTATGTGGTCATTTTTTTAAGCTCTGATCTCCAACTAGAAACAAATGATTGTGTGCGCAGAGGTCATTCTTTACACAGCCTGGAAATTGTAGAATTCTCATAAACATATTCAAGCTGGGAGGTTTCTCAGTTTCCAAGATTGTAAAAGAATTGTTGGGAGTGTATAAAGAAAAGAATACTGTACATTACAATACAGGCATTAAATGCAATTGATGGGGCAGATCATATAGGACTGACTGCCAATCTGTAAAATGAAAAGTCTAAGTATACCCAGGAGCCACTCTGCAATCATTTCACTGCCCTTTTTTATGTTGGCGCTGATCCAGATGCTGCCAGACTGCCAAAGCAGCCCATGCCCACCCCGCCATCTCCTGCACAACAAGTTACTGCCTAATAATGGCAGTTTGCTAAATATAAGATGGCAAAAAAAAATCACCTCTGAGCCCCATCTGGCCTGCAGTCTAGCCGAGTTATCATGCAGTGGGTGTGGTATATGAGGTTACATAGACCTAAAATATACATATTTTTGTGATCGGAGTATGTGGGCACCCAACAAAGTTTAAAAAAAAATGTTAACAAATCCCCAAAAAAACTCATGTTGAACTTTTCATGCATTGACCACAGCCATGTCGACTTTAAGCCGGTGTCTCTTGATCATATGTATGTATGTTGATCATATGGTGTCGACCAATTAACTGTTAACCTACAAATTGTCTGACAGCCAGACAATGGATACCTCGTGAAGGGGGAGCATGGTGTACCGCCCCTCAAAAAGTGGTGCTCCTAGGCAGAGGCGTACCTAGATATTCGTGGGCCCCAGAGCAAAAGTTTGTAAGGGCCCCCTATTTAGCAACTGATGGTGATAAATGTATGTAAAACATATTACTTAGACAGCAAAGATGGGCCCTCTCCAGCTCTGGGCCCCATAGCAGCTGCACCCCTTGCACCTATGGTAGTTACTCCCTTGCTCCTAGGCCTGGGCTACATGTGTCTACTTGGAAATCCACAAATGGATTTGATCAACAGTACTTAAAGTGGTCCTGGAGTGGTGGGGAAACTCATTTCCTCTGCCACCTAATGAACCGCTTCCCCTACACCCATTAGCTAGCGTCAGGGCCATTGGAATGGTTTTTGACACCCCCCTGAAAACTACTGTACAGTGCCTTTCTGCTGCAATGACTGTGCAGGACCAAGGTGAAGGTTTAACCAGTTCCACCTCACAATTACAGGTCTGTTCCATCCCACCACCCCCTTCAATCACTTAATTCACCTCCTTGTGGCAGAGCAAAAGAAAGTCCTGTATAACAGAATAAACAAAGGCTTATTTATCTGGTGAGTGGCATGAGTTCATTGAAATGCCGTGTATTTCTCACTCGCAGTGAGAACACGGCATGAGAGAAGTTGCAGAAGCAGCAGTGTGCACTGGAAGCCCAAAAATTTGGTATGTGAAAATGGGGAAGGTGGACAGGACTGACACTGTGGGGAAGAGGGATGGGTAGTGTTACCACCACCCATTACTCCGGACAGTCCAGTAATTAAGAACGGAGTCAGGAGGGGTGATGTTCCCGGACTATACAATGTCCAAGGTCTTAATCATTGGACTGTCCGGAGTAATCCGAAACAGATGGTAACCCTGGGGACAGGGCTGACACTGGCATACCTCCCAACTGGCAGTGTCCCATGTCAGGGGGGGGGGGCAGTTGTGAGTCCCCCCTGTCATCCGTGAATAGACATTGTGCGCATGCGCACAGCGTCTATTCTTGCAGGCAGAGGGGCTGGGGGCGGCCAGCAGCTCATAGAGCTGCTGGGCATATCCCCACAGCGGCGAAAAATGGGGTTGTGGCCTCGCAGCAGCGGCACGATTATAGGCCACGCCCACTTTCCGATAGACCATGCCCCTGAAAAAATCGCTGCGCGCCTCTGGTGCGCACTCTGTCTCTCCCCGGCATCTGCAAAAGTTGTGAGTTATGCACTGGGGGAAGGGGGTTGCTACTCCTGTGGGCATTATGTGCACAAGCGGTGCTAGTCCAATATGTGTAAGGGGCTCTACTCCTGTGGGCATTATTGGTGCTAAGTAACCACACCTCTTCCCGTGAAGCCATGCCCCTATGTTTTTGACACTGTTCCTTTTTTTAAATATTGGCTATTTAAGGCTGCTTGATGGTACCAAGCAGATTTAAATAGCCATTTCTAGTACACTGTAGTTTGTAGAGGTAATGCAGAAAGGCAATGCAAAAGTGAAAACAGAACTTTGCTCCTCTGCCAAACCGTTTGTTCCAGGGAAACTTAACAACATTACTCTGAATCTCTAATGCTGGCACCTGAGGTTGAAATATGTAAATGTCTTTGTCATAATAGAATGTAGACTTCTGTTTCCTGACGTCACCTGCCATTGAAGAGATGTTTGGAGAGGGTACAAATCCCCAGCAGCACATTCCTTCTCTGTTGATCTGTTACTGAATGAATAACTTGGAGGAAGTATTAAGTCTGGGAATTGTTAGCGGTATCAGTCCGGTTCCAAAACCCATCACAGATATCAGAATCCAAGGTGTTTTCCTTGCTGAATAGTACAATAACAATACACATTATAATTTATGTAATGTCATGTTTGTAAATAAATATTTTTACTTGTTTTTTTTATCACATAGAAAACCATCAAGACCTAGCAGTTTGCACCTATTCTTTAATCTTGGCATAGGTGCCATTATCCGGGTTCAATACATAATTGCCTACCCTCCCAGAAAATGGCTGGTAGAACTGGCTCTAACCAATTGGATTCACCTAGGCAGGATGTTTGTTGGTGCCTCCAAGCAGATAATTCCACCACTGTAATTGTGGTGGGCCCTGGTGGTGAGTGAGGGATAGTGAAATAGAAAAAGAGGGCAGAAAAGAGTTGTAGTTCAGCAACTGCAGCTAAAGGCTTCTAATTGTTTGAGTACTGGTCAAAAAAAAAAAATCAAAATAACATTACAGAGATAAGGGGTGAGGGAAAGGGTGTGGAATGTATATAGAGTGAATTATACTGCATACTGTATGTGTTTTATTTCCTAGGTAAATACTGGCACCATTTTTCTTGCAATAAATAATAGAGAGAAAGATAGATCAGGGGATAGATAGAGAGAGGGGGATAAAGAAAGGCAGAAGGGGAGGGAGAGGGCAAGAGAAGAATCATAGGTCAGCAAATCTATTCACTGTGTGCGTACTGGTATCATTTTTCTTACAATAAACACTAGTTTGATAAATGGATAGATCTAAAAGGGGGAGAGAGTGAGAGGGTGGGAAAGGAATAGTTCCAGGCCGTGTAGCACAATACAGTGATCCACAGTACCTGGGCTCTCCCAGAACTGTTGACCAGACTTCCTATCCTTCCCTTGCTTCAGGGCCAGTGGGGCTGAGCCAGTTTGATGTGCTTGTAACGCCTCCCATTAATTCTACCATCCCTTTCTACTAGGTCTTTGGACTTATAGTGCGGACAACCTGTGAATGCATACCTTCCAACATGACCCATTCCATTAGGTACAAAATGCTCTGTTTCTGGACTTACTTGCCATTGGCAGTTGCAGAGGTTGGGCTGCACCACAATCCAATATTCAAAAAGGGGAGTCACACCTAATGCCACTCCAAACATCACTTTCCTGGACTCCCTGGCAGTTGATGTGACCCCCCTCTTTGAATTTTGGACTGTGCTGGAGTCCAACCTCTGTAACTGCCACTGGCAGGGAAGTCCAGGAACAGAGTATTTTGTAACTAATGGAATGGGTCTTGTTGGAGGGTATGTGAATGTAATGATGGTGGCTATGACAACTACTCCCCATCCTTGCTCCATGATAATTCTCTTGGCCCAGCAACAGCAGTTGTTTTCTCTACCCAGTCCCACATGTGGAGTAGTACGCAGAGCCACAGCTCAGCCCCACTGTTGGCTAAATAATGATCTACCCAATCAATGCTCAGCTCTGTTCGCAATAGCCAGCCACAACCATAGTTGCCTACCCTCCTGCATTCTGCAGGAGTCTCCCTGAAATAGCATCAATCTCCCTCTCTCCCTCATTAGTCTAGCAATCTCCCTCATGTCACCTAGCCCACATTACAATGTTACATTTTTTTTGGGAAAAAGGAATGAGATACAGATACATTTACATTGAATCATCAGCACCATTTCCCAGCACTTTAGCAAGTATAGTAGCTCTTACTAACTGCTTTGGGGCTCATCTACATTTGGATATAAGTCATTTTAAAAGATTGCTCTCAGATGTAGCAGTACACGCCCACGATTCTAGGTGCCAAGTTCACAATCTCTTTTCACAATCTCTCCATATATCAAAAGTAGGCAAGTATGGCCACAACCAGTGGTGGTTTTTACCTATGGGCTGCAGAACTGCAGCCCCTCCATGTAAAATCTGCCACTGTGCCAGCACATGCATAGTACTGAGGAAGCTACTTGCACATGCGCCAGTCCCACGACTGCGGTGGGACTGGCGGGGACCAGTGGGGGTGGAAGCAGCGGCAGCAGAGACCAGCAGCTGCATCAGTGGAGGATGGGGTGGCATCGTAGATAGCAGCAGCTCCCCTCCTACAGTGAGGTAGAAACCACCACTGCACACAACAGAGTACAAGTGGGCAGAACTAGGGAGACTCTGGTGCGGTCAGGCTATTATGGCAGGGGGTCTCCCTGGCATTCAGGGAGAGTTGGCAAATATGCCTAAACCACTCCAGATCAGAATCAGAAACAACACCTGTGGACAGATATTATGGGACAAAAAATACCATGGCAGTGGTAGCATGCAGGGCACACACTGACCATTTTCCCATGTCAGTGTCTTACTGTAATTTTTTTCTTCTAGCAGTGTACTGCCCCCTCCTGGACGTCAGGCTGTAGTGGCCTGGGTATTGGGTTGGGAAGTATCTCTTCACCTGCTGTTCTTCATAGTCGTCTATACACAATCAAGAAGGGCTGGGAGCTGCCCTGGGCCTCAAATAAAGCTGGTTCTACATTTTTCCTTTTAAAACTACAAACAAATGGTTCTTCTTTTTGTGTATGCATGTGAAGGTCAGTGCATAGGGCCTAGTTTAGACCTGATAGCATAACACGTTTTTTCTCAAATGGACAAAACTATGCTGCACAGCAGGTGGGGCAGATGTAACATGTGCAGAGATTTCAATTTGGATGAGGGTTTTTCAAAATGAAATCTAAATTGCAGTGTAAAAATAAAGCAGCCAGTATTTACCCTGCACAGAAACAAAATACCTCCCCCAAATGTAACTTCCTCTGCACATGTTACATCTGCCCCACCTGCAGTGCATCATGGTTTTGTCCATCTGAAAAAAAAAAGGTGCTTGCGATCAGGTCTAAATTAGGCCCTATGCGCTGACCTTCACATGCATACACAAAAAGAAGAACCATTTGTTTGTGAAAAATCTAGAACCAGCTTTATTTGAGGCCTATGCATGTGGAAACGTACTGCATCTTTCAGAAAGGATAGAAAAATAAATTGTTCTTGCCACTACTGTGACCTGCGAGACTGACTGGTGTCTAGAAGGATCCATTTTATTATTGAAATTGGCTTTTTGCAGTTCAGTACCATGTTACAGTGATAATCTGAAGCATCAGAGCATCACACATTATGGATTCCCCTCAGATAGATTTTTTTGTGTATTTCTTTTGTCGGCCTCTGGTTCCCTGATACTGTCATTAGTTTTGAGTGAGCCACACATCACACGCTTGAATGATTGCAATGAAATATAAGGGCCCTGAATGCTGCTAGGAAGAGATAAAAGCCAGGATCAGATAAATTGCTGATGGAACACTTTCTATGCTGGTGCAAATATCTAGAGGAAACTTGCTCACTTTAGACAAAACAGATCTGAAAATAGCAACCAAACAGTAAGTACTGTAGCAAAGTAGAAACCAAATTTGTGCAAATAACATAGAGGGCCAGATGTACTAAGCTTGAAAAGTGATAAAAGTGATAAAATGGAGAGTGAAAAACAACCAGCCAATCAGCTCCTACCTGTCATGCCACAGGCTGTGTTTGAAATGTGATAGGTAGGAGCTGATTGGCTGGCTGGTTGTTTTTCACTCTCCATTTTATCACTTTTCAAAGCTTAGTACATCTCGCCCTAAGTTTTTATACACAGATATTATCCATACTTGACTACCCTCCTGGAATGGCTGGGAGGTTGACGAAAATCGTTTGGATCTCCTGGCCTCATGGAGAGGTGGCTAATAGGGCATACAGTTACATACAGGGTAGTATGAGGGCTATTTCTAAGCAATCTAACCTGATCGCTTAGAAATTAAGCACGGATCGCTCCCTGTGTATACCCACCCGGTAACAGTGATGCGCAGTCCCGCTCATTGCCATCACCTGACTAGGTTTATACTGCATGCAGTATAAATCTAATCATCACCAGAGAACACTGGCATGCTAAGCACACAGGCTAACTCGACCATGTTTATAGGACAATGGGCCTGATTCAGATGTTCCCGCAAATCGGGCCATGGCTTAGCAGAAATGGTGCTCCTATGAAACCACGCCCCTTTTTTGTCATTTGGGGGGGGGCAGCACTTTGTCAGCAGTGGGTTGCAGGGGGTTCTCCCAACTGCCCTTCCCCCACCGCGGGACACTGCCGACCCTGGGTGGGACACGGGACAATCCCCCCCCCCCAAAAAAAAAAACAACAACTGTCCTGCGAAAACCCAAAACAGTTGCTGTCCATCAACCACTCTGGGGTTTATTTAGTAAGATGGAAGTTCCATTGAAGATAGGATGTTGCCCATAGCGACCAATCAGAATAGATTTCATTTTTTTTTTTTTAGCATCTTTAGTAAATAAACCACTCTGTGTCTAAATCCACACTGCAACTGCCGTCGCAAAACCATTTGCAGCACATTCACAGTGCACTTGAGACACGTGCGGGGTAGACAAAACATTAGCCAGCTACAAGTAAATCAAAACTTCATGCATCTGAATGAAATCTGATTTGAGGAACTTATTCACTATGCCTTAAAGTCTACACAAGTACAGTAGTTGTACTTTACATTATTCTCTTAAATCATTTTGGCAGACTATGAAAAATAATCTTATCTTCACTAACTGGCTATCTCCACACTGCCCCTTTAAGAGTAAACGTTTAAATTACAGTTTGAATGAAGCAACTTGAAAGAGCAGGATTTTGGTGAATTAGTTAAACTCTGTAAATCAGCATAACCATTAAGAAATCAGCAAAACATGAATGTCTGCCTCTTCCAAGTATCTGCTGCATGATTAATTCTGAATAATGTTGGAAGAGAGAAAGGCTTTATCATCAAAAAAGATGCTGTGGGGACGGAAATATGACATCTGTGAGCTGTAAATAATGTCAATACATTTTAGCTTGGGGGTTTGAACTCTAAATCTCAAGTGCCTCCAGCTGGGCAGATTTTTAAGATGATGTATCCAGTAACCACACTACGTTTGGAGTTAACTGTGTTCACAGAGCTTTTGTCCTTTTAAATAAATCTATACATTACACACCTGAGATCTTCCAACAAGCTACTGTAAAGTGTGGCACCTGGTCTGCTGCATCCCTACAGTAGGCCATTTCTACAGGCGGAAAAGCCATGCAGCCGAATGGAGCGCCCGCCACCACATGACTGCACGACTTGTCCGCTGCTGAACAGTCACATACCGCTGCCAGCTCCGCCGTGACCTGCAGTGGAACCTGGTAGGCAGGGTTAGCACAGGGGTAGAAGCAGCTCACCTCCGCTGCCTATCCTGCTGCCAGGAGCTCCCCTCCACCAGCTGCCGAGTTCCCTGGCTATTCTGTGTTTTTTTTTTTATTTAAGTGGCAGACGCGCAATGAGCATGGCAACGAGAATGTAATCAACGCATGGCAAAAAGCATTAAGCCCCCCATAGCAACAAGCATGTTATCCCCCTGGGCAACAAGCATGTAATCCCCTGGGCAATGAGAATGTAATCCCCCTGGGCAATGAACATGTAATCCTCCCATAGTAACAAGCATGAAACCCCTCCATGGCAACGAGCATGTAATCCTCCCATGGCATCAAGCATAAAACCCCAAATGGCAACAAGCATGTTATCCCCTCCTGAACAACTAGCATGAAATCACCCATGGCAACGATCATGAAATACACCATGGCAATGAGCATGAAACCCCTGTCATAGAGCACGTAACTCCTGGAAACTAGCATATAGGTAATTAGTACTTAATGGGCATTATGGTGTGGGGCATAATGTGTAATGAGTATTAGGGTGTGGGGCATAATGTGTAATGAGCATCACGGTGTGTGGCACAATGTGTAATGGGCATCACTGTGTGCGGCATTATGGTGTGGGATGTAATGGGCATCATGGTGTGGGGTGTAATGGGCATTATGATGTGGGGTGTAATGGGCATTATGATGTGGGGAGTAATGTGTAATGGGCATCACGGTATGTGGCGTAATGGGAATCACTGTGTGGGGCATATTGTGTAATTGGCATCACAATGTGGGGCGTAATGTGTAATTGGCCTCCCTAAAAATAAAGCAGCCAGTACTTACCCTGCACAGAAACAAAATAGCTCATCCAAATCTAACTCTTTGGGCACATGTTACATCTGCCCCACCTGCAGTGCAGTATGGTTTTGTCCATTTGCTAAAAAAGCAGCCCTGAGATCAGGTCTGATTCACGACCATGGTCCTGATGTGTTTAAAGATAATTTTTCCATTGGATTTGTGCTGAAGGGGTTGTGGGATGGAGGGCACCATTCTCCATGTTTTCTGGGCATGTCCTCAACTTTCCCCATACAAGGACTTATTACTCGTATCCCAGGTGTCAATGTCTCGGTATCTCCATTGTATCCGCGAACCATCCCAGTAATTGATAGATTCAGAAGCAGATTTTCCACAAGGCAACTGAGGTGCCTGCCTGTGGCCCAGCAGATCCCAAGGGGCCCCATAAAGTTATCCTGGCCATCCAAGATGTTCGCAGAGGAGCATTGCATGATTAGCACATGACATCATGACATCAAATGGACCTGCCCACAGTCGCAAAGTCCCTTTGATGTTCTTTGATAGGATAAAACATTTCTGGACACACAAAATGGACTCATCCACTGTATGTGGGCAGTTTACTTTAAATGTGACACAGGTATTATGCCTACTTTTAAATTACTTAGGCCCTGATTCAGATTTGTACACATTGTCAATTTTCACACAGGTGAGCATCTATTGGTAGACTGCGCATGTGCCAAGGTAATCTATCAAAGCCTCCAGCAATCATCAGAAAAATGTAGTGGTATGGATTGTTGGGAGGGGTGGGGGTGACTTTTATCTTGCTAAGGAACCCATTAGGTCCCAATCGACCTTTAGATAGATCCACAATCTGATCTAACACATTATAAATGCAGTGAAATGCAAAATTGCTTTGCCTTGGAAATCACAATCTATACCCTCCATCCTCTACTCCAGGGGTCCTCAAACTATTTTGCTCTGGGACCCCATCAGACCATAAAAATGATGAAAAGGACCCCAGCAAGTTACTGCAAAAGGTCATCACATCACATGTGTAGTCAGCAAACAGCACATACATGGCAGCATTGTGGAGGCACAAAGTGATGGGAGTAGTCTAAATTAACAGACAATTTAACAGACCTTTCATACTCCTTAAACCACTGACTGAGATTTAAAAAGTCATCAGCCTGTTGGACAGTAATATGGAGTCGTGACCCCATGCTGAGAAGTTTGGGACCCACTTTGGGGTCAGGACCCACAGTTTGAGAACTGCTCCTCTACTCTATGGGATACATACTGTACCAACTGGAATATATATCTAGTGTAATGGATAATGAACTGCTTTTCCTTTCCTCCACTTGGTCTCCTTATCATATTATGGTGCGCCTCCCCCCATGACCTATGGTCTTTGATCCCAAGGTTTATATTATAATTTCTTATCATTTTGTATATTGTTTCACAAACCTTAATAATCTCTCATTTAAGGTACTATATCCATTGGGCTTTAGAATGTGTATGGTCACTCATCTAGGACTAGACTCATTGATACTTTTTATTAGGTGTTTCTATGTATAGGTATCTTTATACTGATACTATATTATATGAGAAAGTTTCCATGTACCCTGTCCTGCCCTCCCTTTTCTTTCCTGTGTCTTACCCTCCCCCCCACCCCCCATTGGTTATTGTTTATTAGCATTCTTTCAATAAAGTTTTTTCTGTAAAAAATAATTATATCATGTCAAACATTCATTTTAGTACAGGAATAAGTTCACTTTAAAAACATGTGATTCTATTTTCAGCATTTTTACCAGCTGTTGGTTATGACTTGGGGTTTGTTATATTGCAGAGATGATCCATCCTGTTGATTTTACATTAATTAAATGTGGTCATATTGTTGTTGTTTGTTTATGAGAGATCATGCAAACTATTAGTTATTAGGATGTTATTAAACTTGTAATGAGTGTTTTTCTATGCTAATGTCTGTAGGGTTGGCGCAGAAGTCTCTTGGCTGATTAAACAATATAATATATTGTTACCCTGTGCTCAGGATAACTGTGTTTATATCAAACAAATATACAAAACAAGAAAAAACTGTGCAGACGTTCAGCTCATTTTCTTTACCGCTGGGAGCCGTTTGGCAAGCCACTAAAAAATAATTTACCAAGCCTTGAAGCTGAGTGCTCTGTTCAGCTACAGTAATATTATATTCTGAGCTCTTTGATAGGGCTCCAATGTGTCCTGTTTTCCCAGGAGAGTCCCTCTTTCCCTGCTAGAAATCTTTACCACAATTATTTACCCATAATTCAGATTCCCGATGCAATGAAATTAAAAAGATAAGTAGGAATTGTTTCCGGAAACTGTTTTATTTACGTTGGTCAGATGAGCAATGTTGCAGAATTTTTGTGAGCTGCGCTGCTCCTTATCTGCTTCCGTTCCTTCTCCTACCATCCTTTTATTGGCACCATGGCAGTGCTCAATACATTCTCGATCTGTCCAGCTGGACTGAGCACTGAAATCTGGCAGACTAGATAAAGTGATGGAGAACCGCGTCACTCCAGCTTTTGTTGACGTACATATCCTAACCATTTTTGCCTACCCTCCTGCATTCTGCAGGAGACTCCCTGAAATAGCAGCAATCTCCCTCATTTTATCTTACCCACATTACACTGTTACATTTTTTTTGGGAAAAAAGAATAAGAGACAGATACATTTACATTGAATAATCTGCACCATTTCCCATCTACATTTGGATATAAGTAATTTTAAAAGATTCCTCTCAGATGTAGCGGTACACACCAACGCTTCTAGGTGTCACGTTCACAATCTCTTTTCACAATCTCTCCATATGTGGAACTAGACACGCCCTTTGGGTGCAGAATTCTGCTACCAACTACAATCTCCCTGAAACTAGGTTTCAAAAGTATGCAACTACTATCCTAGTATGCCCTGCTACAAATTTGCTATTTGGCCATGCTAAAACTGTTGCAGGCCATGTTGGGATGTGTAGTTCAACAACAGCTGGAGGGCCAAGTTCACTGGACTAGAATATATCCCATAAAAAAAGAAACTCTAATCGTGATCTGCAGTATAAAGGCTAAAGTAGGGGGGTGGGTTAGGATTTAGGAGTAGGGTGAAAATACTTAATGGGATATGTTGGGATTCTGCTGTTGGTCTTCTGAGTGTAGCGTTCCAAACTGCTGTAATTTTGTAGTAATCTTGTTGGGGTATACATTTTATACATTTTCTTAGCCCTTGTTTTCTAAAGCTGGTACACTACATGGTGTGTGCACCCTGCGTCTTTAGACGGTACACACTTGGTAATGCCAATAAGGGCGCGAGGGTCATGCTGCATTCGGTAGTATGGCATCGTTAGTGACATCCTCTAATCCCTACTGTATATTCAGTTTAAAATATAATTTAGTGGGTACCAGGTATCAGTCTATAGAAAGTTATCATATAGTCTGTTTTATCAAAAATATAATTTGCATAGAGCTGAAGGAAGTCTTGGTTTAGCTGTAGGATCCGGTGGACTCAGAGATTAGCATCTGCATAACAATTCTCTGTGACTTGTCTACTGAATATAACATTAAGCTGCACATATATTTTTTGTATTCTCTTAGAACATGAAATCAGCCATAAATAATGGTAGTTTTCCAGATCATGATGGCCCTGCAGCCTCTGTGCACAGGTGGAATGTGGTGGACATAGATGAGAAGTGTTATTTATAGACCACAGTTTAATATAAGAAAGAAGTCTCCTTAGGACAAGTTGGGCTGGCTGCTGTGCTTTGCTGACATCCACAAATGCAGAAACACACGCTGCTGCAAGCTGTGTGTCCAGCAGTATTCACTGACATATAATTGGCCAGTGCAGGGGAAAGATGTACATTTATTTTCTAGACTACACTGTTTTCTCCAGGACTCCACTACACTCCTAGTAATTGGCTTCTAATACTGTGTGTGTGCTGCTTGGGGGGGATTTGTGATTACCTGTCAGGTTCACTCAAATCCAGGAGTATATAGTATGGAAATTGGATTGACAGGGACCAGTTCCAGAGGTAATGCGATGTGAGCAAGTAATTCTATGAAGAAAGAGCAGTGGATACATGGTTTAGCCTCCCAGTGGATGCAGTAGGGGGGTAGTGAGCAGTCCTAAAGCTTGGTCCTATAACTAGAACCTCATATGCCATATACAGTGTGGATGAGCTAAGAAACATGGCTATTATATTGTACATACCTTTTTCATTTGTTTTCCTTTCTGATTTTTTTTATTTCTTTGCAAGATAAGATGAACAATGATTTGTAGGGAAGGGAAAAATGATCCAGTGCTTTTAATAATTAAAGTTTTTAAAGATAATGTACAATGAACCCATTTGGGCACTCTGAATTGCAAACACAGGAGTCTATAAATTAGAAGACCATTATCTCTATATCCAGTAAAAACAGGTGTATTCAATGATTATAGGGCTTTTCCCTATGAATCATGGGTAACCCAAGCCAGCAGTAAGTTTCGCTGGGTGTCAACAGAAAGCTTACATAAGTCTATTTTAATATTCGTTCTGTTATCTCCATCTTAGGATAGTGATAAAAGAAGAAAATCCACAAAAATGTTTATTTTATATTAGATTTTTTTTCTTTTATATTTGTATGCCTTTTATCCAGGTCACACAAACTGTAGGATTATCTTTTTCTACTGGCCCAGCAAAGCCACGGGTCAAACCTTACTGATGCATGGTCACTGAATCACAAAGGCTCTGACCAGATTTAATGGTACAGTATATTGCATTAATAGATGATTTTCTTTCACTGCGACCAGCAGCAATAGAAAAGTAAATAAATCAAATCCACATTAGGTTTGATTAGTTCAAATAGTTCAAGGGAAAATAGCATAGATTGTTAGAAAGTATGTTAGATTTATATTCTGTAGGTACCCTACATCATCTATTCTTCCAGGAGTATTTAATAGGTTTATGAAGACAGAAATAAAACAAAACTCATTTCGTCTTGTCCCTTTTGCTGTAAATTGTACAAATTAAGAGAATCACGCCAGCTCTTGGCATTATTAATATGGGCTATAGGCAATAAAAAATAGCTGCAATGTTCTGAAGTGTACGATAGCAAGTAATAGATATTCATAGAATGGCTTCAATTAACTCAGAGTTATTGGTTAGCATTGGGTAACAGGGTAATTATAAAACAATTTTCTGTTTGTAGAGACTCCTATTAATCCATCATGGTTGCTGTAAAGAGTTTACAGAACAGATATTTACGGGAGCATTGAGATTCTAGGGATATAGTGGGAATTAAACTGGTCGGTTGGATTTAGCAAGTGGATGGTAGAGTTGAGCCTTTAATTCTGCCTTTGAAGTGAAAAGTCAGCTTTTGTATAGCGTGATACCACTATCTTCAAAAAGCAAATGCTAGCTGTTACTTGGAAAAATAAGGATGTCCACAGGATATTGGTGATCTGTATACTTCATGCAGACATGGGGTCTATTGATCAATTATTACATTTAATTTTTTTAATCTTTCAAAGGGGTTAACACAGCGGTCCCCAAACTGTTTTGAATCACAGCACCCTAGAGTATCAGAAATGTTCATGGCACCCCCAGGTATACTGTAAGTCTTCTTTTTCAGAAATAAAAAAAAATAAATAAAAATAAATAGTTTGTAAATGTCATAAATATGTTTAATTACGTGGTTATGGACATGATTTGGGCTGCTTGGATGTGTAGTTCATCAACATCTGGAGGGCCGGTGTTGCCCAGCCCTGGGTTAGATCCTCTATACAAACAAAATGGGAGCCTGGCGCGCTCTCTCTCCCAACAACAATGGAAAAAATCTATCTTACATCACATAAGATATCTAAATGCAACAACCACATAGAAATGCATTTTAACCCCTTCCTGACAGAGCCAGTTTTTGCGTTCCTGACAGAGCCCTTTTTTTCAAATCTGACATGTCTCACTTAAGTGGGGATAACTTTTTTTTGCTTTTACTTATCCCAGTGATTTTGAGATTGTTTTTTCGTGACACATTGTACTTCAAATTAGTGGTAAATTTGGGTCGATACAGTCTGTGTTTTTTTGTGAAAAATACCAAAATGTCGTGAAAAAATGGAAAATTTTGCAATTTGCAAAATGTTAAATTTTCTGCTTGTGAGACAAATAATCATACCACTCAAAATAGTTAATAACTAACATAGACCATATGTCTACTTTATGTTTCCATCATTATTTCAACTTCCTTTTAATTTTTTTGGACACTAGGAGGCTTACAATATGAATAGCAAATTCTCAAATTTTCAAGAAAATTTCAAACACTGATTTTTTTAGGGACCAGTTCAGTTCTGATGTGACTTTGAGGGACTTGTATGTGAGACACCCCCATAAATGATACCATTTCAAAAACTGCACCCCTCACAGTATTCAAAACAGCATTTTGGAAGTTTGTTAACCCTTTAGGTGTTTCACAGGAATTAAAACAATGTGTAGGTGAAATTTCAAAATTTCATTTTTTTTGCAGATTTGCAATTTTAATACATTTTTCTAAGGAACACAGTACATTTTACTAGAGAAATGTGACTAAAAATTGATTCCCCCAATTCTTTTGTTTTCATAAATATCCTATATGTGGCCCTAGTGTGCACGTTGACCAAACCACAGGCTTCATAATAGAAGGAGCACCTACTTGATTTTGGAGCCTCCTTTTTATGAGATAATTTTTTAGGCACCATGTAGGTTTCTAGGCACCATAAGATTCTAAAATTTAGGAACCTCCCCACAAGTGACCCCATTTTGCAAACTACACCTCTCAGGGAATTCATCTAGGGGTATAGTGTACATTTCAAACCCCCAGGGGTTTCACCAATTTTGATACAAGTGGGCAGTGAAAATGAAAAATTACATTTTTTTACACAAAAATGCAGTTCTGGCTCAAAATTTTTCATTTTCAGAAGGTATGAAGGAGAAAAAGCACCCCAAAATCTGTGCCCCAATTTCTCCCGAGTACGGCAATGCCTCACATGTGACCAAAAAATACCAGTTGGGTGCATGGCAGGACTCAGAAGGGAAGGAGTGATTTTTGGATTTTGCAGCACAGATTTTGGTGGAATGAATGGTGGGTGCTATGTTGCACCAATACATTGGAACCCCCCCACAAGTCACCCCATTTTGCAAAGTACACCCCTCAGGGAATTCATCTAGGGGTATAGTGTACATTTCAAACCCCCAGGGGTTTCACCAATTTTGATACAAGTGGGCAGTGAAAATGAAAAATTACATTTTTTTACACAAAAATGCAGTTCTGGCTCAAAATTTTTCATTTTCAGAAGGTATGAAGGAGAAAAAGCACCCCAAAATCTGTGCCCCAATTTCTCCCGAGTACGGCAATGCCTCACATGTGACCAAAAAATACCAGTTGGGTGCATGGCAGGACTCAGAAGGGAAGGAGTGATTTTTGGATTTTGCAGCTCAGATTCTGGTGGAATTTTGGTGGGTGCTATGTCGCATTAGCAAGACCCCTCAAGCACCAATACAGTGGAACCCCCCCACAAGTGACCCCATTTTGCAAACTACACCCCTCAGGGAATTCATCTAGGGGTATAGTGTACATTTAAAACCCCCAGGGGTTTCACCAATTTTGATACAAGTGGGCAGTGAAAATGAAAAATTACATTTTTTTACACAAAAATGCAGTTCTGGCTCAAAATTTTTCATTTTCAGAAGGTATGAAGGAGAAAAAGCACCCCAAAATCTGTGCCCCAATTTCTCCCGAGTACGGCAATGCCTCACATGTGACCAAAAAATACCAGTTGGGTGCATGGCGGGACTCAGAAGGGAAGGAGTGATTTTTGGATTTTGCAGCACAGATTTTGGTGGAATGAATGGTGGGTGCTATGTTGCACCAATACAGTGGAACCCCCCCACAAGTCACCCCATTTTGCAAAGTACACCCCTCAGGGAATTCATCTAGGGGTATAGTGTACATTTCAAACCCCCAGGGGTTTCACCAATTTTGATACAAGTGGGCAGTGAAAATGAAAAATTACATTTTTTTACACAAAAATGCAGTTCTGGCTCAAAATTTTTCATTTTCAGAAGGTATGAAGGAGAAAAAGCACCCCAAAATCTGTGCCCCAATTTCTCCCGAGTACGGCAATGCCTCACATGTGACCAAAAAATACCAGTTGGGTGCATGGCAGGACTCAGAAGGGAAGGAGTGATTTTTGGATTTTGCAGCTCAGATTCTGGTGGAATTTTGGTGGGTGCTATGTCGCATTAGCAAGACCCCCCAAGCACCAATACAGTGGAACCCCCCCACAAGTGACCCCATTTTGCAAACTACACCCCTCAGGGAATTCATCTAGGGGTATAGTGTACATTTCAAACCCCCAGGGGTTTCACCAATTTTGATACAAGTGGGCAGTGAAAATGAAAAATTACATTTTTTTACACAAAAATGCAGTTCTGGCTCAAAATTTTTCATTTTCAAAAGGTATGAAGGAGAAAAAGCACCCCAAAATCTGTGCCCCAATTTCTCCCGAGTACGGCAATGCCTCACATGTGACCAAAAAATACCAGTTGGGTGCATGGCAGGACTCAGAAGGGAAGGAGTGATTTTTGGATTTTGCAGCTCAGATTCTGGTGGAATTTTGGTGGGTGCTATGTCGCATTAGCAAGACCCCCCAAGCACCAATACAGTGGAACCCCCCCACAAGTGACCCCATTTTGCAAACTACACCCCTCAGGGAATTCATCTAGGGGTATAGTGTACATTTAAAACCCCCAGGGGTTTCACCAATTTTGATACAAGTGGGCAGTGAAAATGAAAAATTACATTTTTTTACACAAAAATGCAGTTCTGGCTCAAAATTTTTCATTTTCAAAAGGTATGAAGGAGAAAAAGCACCCCAAAATCTGTGCCCCAATTTCTCCCGAGTACGGCAATGCCTCACATGTGACCAAAAAATACCAGTTGGGTGCATGGCAGGACTCAGAAGGGAAGGAGTGATTTTTGGATTTTGCAGCTCAGATTCTGGTGGAATTTTGGTGCGTGCTATGTCGCATTAGCAAGACCCCCCAAGCAACAATACAGTGGAACCCCCCCAAAAGTGACCCCATTTTGCAAACTACACGCCTCAGGGAATTCATCTAGGGGTATAGTGTACATTTCAAACCCCCAGGGGTTTCACCAATTTTGATAAAAGTGGGCAGTGAAAATGAAAAATTACATTTTTTACACAAAAATGCAGTTCTGGCTCAAAATTTTTCATTTTCAGAAGGTATGAAGGAGAAAAAGCACCCCAAAATCTGTGCCCCAATTTCTCCCGAGTACGGCAATGCCTCACATGTGACCAAAAAATACCAGTTGGGTTCATGGCAGGACTCAGAAGGGAAGGAGTGATTTTTGGATTTTGCAGCACAGATTTTGGTGGAATGAATGGTGGGTGCTATGTTGCACCAATACAGTGGAACCCCCCCACAAGTCACCCCATTTTGCAAAGTACACCCCTCAGGGAATTCATCTAAGGGTATAGTGTACATTTCAAACCCCCAGGGGTTTCACCAATTTTGATACAAGTGGGCAGTGAAAATGAAAAATTACATTTTTTTACACAAAAATGCAGTTCTGGCTCAAAATTTTTCATTTTCAAAAGGTATGAAGGAGAAAAAGCACCCCAAAATCTATGCCCCAATTTCTCCCGAGTACGGCAATGCCTCATGTGTGACCAAAAAGTGGCAGGACTCAGAAGGGAAGGAGTGATATTTGGATTTTGCAGCACAAATTCTGGTGGAATGATGGTGGGTGCTATGTCGCATTAGCAAGACCCCCAAAGCACCAATACAGTGGAACCCCCCCACAAGTGACCCCATTTTGCAAACTACACCCCTCAGGGAATTCATCTAGGGGTATAGTGTACATTTCAAACCCCCAGGGGTTTCACCAATTTTGATACAAGTGGGCAGTGAAAATGAAAAATTACATTTTTTTACACAAAAATGCAGTTCTGGCTCAAAATTTTTCATTTTCAAAAGGTATGAAGGAGAAAAAGCACCCCAAAATCTGTGCCCCAATTTCTCCCGAGTACGGCAATGCCTCACATGTGACCAAAAAATACCAGTTGGGTGCATGGCAGGACTCAGAAGGGAAGGAGTGATTTTTGGATTTTGCGGCTCAGATTCTGGTGGAATGAATGGTGGGTGCTATGTGGCATTAGCAAGACCCCCGAAGCACGGTGAAATTATGAACCTAATAATCCATAGATGTGTGGTATATTTTAAAACACTCCTTTATACATAGGCCGGGTTTGTCGGGGCAAGTGTCACACTGGAAAATAGTTTGCTTTCTTATTCCCTTTTTATAGCAAACTTTGCACCTTTTTTGTGTCCTGCCCTTTTTTCCAGTGGAGGGGATTTCATCAGGAAAATGCTGCCCTGGTACAATACGGGGGCCAGTACTAGAAGTACTGGGGCCCTCTGCCTGCTGGTTCCCAAATATTAGGCCCTTTATGACTTCCTCTTGAAAGTGCATAAATGTCCCCCTCTGGCCGGTAGAACGGAATAGCACGTAAGCGTTATACAGTGCCATCTGGATGATATACACGGCCAGCTTCTTGTACCAGATTTTTGTTTTCCGCAGGGCACTGTACGGCTTCAGTACCTGATCTGAAAGATCCACTCCGCCCATGTACCTATTGTAATCCAGGATACAATTAGGTTTTGAGGTGTGGGTACTGGTACCTCGTACAGGGACGGAGGTGGTACTGTCTCCGTGAATTGTTGTCAGTATAAGGACATCCCTCTTGTCCTTATATTTGACCAACAACATATTTTCGGTGCATATTCCCCTGCTTTCACCCCTTCTCATTACTTGGGCAATGTGCGTTTTTGGGAGGCCTCTTTGGTTCTTGCGCACAGTACCGCAAGCTGCTGTACCTCTTGAACCAAGGGCCTTAAACAGGGGGATGCTGGTGTAAAAGTTATCCACATAGAGGTGATAACCTTTATCCAGGAAGGGGTGCACTAAATCCCAGACAATTTTTCCACTAACACCTACGAGGGAGGGGGGGCATTCTGGCGGTTCAATTCTTGAATCCTTCCCTTCATATACCCTAAACCTGTGAGTGTACCCTGAGGTGCTTTCACACAGCTTATACATTTTTATGCCATACCTTGCCCTCTTACTGGGAAGGTACTGGCGGAATTTAACCCTTCCTTTAAAATGTATAAGGGACTCGTCTATGCAAATGAATTTATCTGGGATGTACATGTCTTCAAATTTGGCACTGAAATGATCAATGACCGGCCTGACTTTGAATAGCCGGTCAAAGGTGGGATCATCTCTGGGTGGGCACTGTGCATTATCGTTGTAATGCAAAAATTTAAGGATCGTCTCAAATCGAGCCCGGGGCATGGCCATACGGTAAAATGGGGTGCTGTACAGAACATCTGTACTCCAATATTGCCTAATTTCTGGCTTTTTTACTATGCCCATATGAAACACCAGACCCCAAAACGTCATCATCTCTACTGCATCTACAGGGGTCCACCTAGCAAATGATGACGTGGGGTTTTGAGCAATAAACTGCTGGGCATATAAATTAGTTTGGTCCACCATTAAATTTATAAAATCATCAGAGAAAAATAATTTGAAAAAGTAAATTTCTCTGAGACCTGTGGAATCAAATTGGATTCCTGGCATGGCCAAAAACTCAGGAACCTGGGGCTCAAAATTGTCTGGTGGTGGGGTCCATACGAGATCAGTTATTGGGGGGGGGTCTCAGCTGCTCTACGGGGACGTCTTTGAGGGGGTCCCTCATCACCAGAGGAGGAAGAGGAGCTTAAGGCGAATCCTTCAAATTCCCCGCTTGCATCACTGGCTGTGTCAGAGTCAGAAGCAAGCATGGCATATGCCTCCTCCACTGAATACATTCTTCTGGATGACTGGGATGACATTTGGGATGACATTTGGGATGACATTTGGGATGCCATTTTTATTTTTGTGTTACTGGTAGTGAAATGTTTCAACACGTGTATAGTGTAGGGGGGGGTACAAACTTTATTTCAACCTGGGGGGAATGTAGTGTGTAATGTGTATGTAGTGCAGAAAAAAAAAAATACTTTATACCAAAAAAAAAAAATTGAAGGGGTTAAAAAAAAAAAAAAATTGAAGGGGTTAAAAAAAAAAATTGTAGGGGTTAAAAAAAAAAAATTGAAGGGGTTAAAAAAACAAAAAAAAAAGGTTCTGCGCCAAAAATTGAGCACAGATGTTGGTCAGTAACGTCTGTCACTGAACAGCGCTCAAAGGCAACAGGAATTTGATCAAAAAAAAAAAAATAGATCAACCCTGTGCCGAAAAAGCTGATCAGTGATGTACGTCACTGATCAGCGCACAGTGGCCACAGGACACCCACAAAATCACAGTGTGTGTAAAAAAAAAAATTAAAAAAAGACCACACAGCACCCACAAAAAAAAGAAAAAGGTGATCAGTGATGCGACACTGATTACCAGTGAGGGGCAGCAGGTGCACAACCTTTGGTGCAACTGGCAGCAACTGACAGGTATATATATAAAAAAAAAAACCTCTGCGCCCCCAAAAAGTTGCTGATCACCTCAGATATGGTGATCAGCACAAAAGGCGGGGGTAGCAGACACAAAATATACACTCTCTATCACTCTCTGTCACTATCTCTCTCTATCTCTCACTATCTATCACTATCTATCACTATCTATCACACTGCAGCAGCAGCACTGACAGTTATATGTATAAAAAAAAACCTGCACCCCCAAAAAGGGGGGGTAGCAGACACAAAATATACACTCTCTATCACTCTCTGTCACTATCTCTCTCTATCTCTCTATCTCTCACTATCTATCACTATCTATCACTATGACACTGCAGCAGCAGCACTGACAGTTATATATATATATAAAAAAAAAACCTGCACCCCCAAAAAGGGGGGGTAGCAGACACAAATCTCTCTATCTCTCACTATCTATCACTATCTCTCACTATCTATCACTATCTATCACTATGACACTGCAGCAGCAGTGACAGTTATTTATATAAAAAAAACCCCTGCACCCCCAAAAAGGGGGGGTAGCAGACACAAAATATAGCTCTCTCTGTCACTATCTCTCTATCTCTCTCTATCTCTCTCTCTCTATCTCTCTATCTCTCTATCACACTGCAGCAGCAGCAGGAAGTCTCAGGAAGTCAGATCCAGGAAGCGTCCAGCACGCTACAAGCAGTGATCAAGTGATCAGGTAAGGTATTTGCAAGGATCAGGTAAGTATTAGCAAGGATCAGGTCAGTATCACGGCAGATAGGCACGGTGACCGCTCTGCACGCTACTCCAGACCGGAATGGCGTCTGCAGCGCAGTCACCGTTAGTTTAAATGTCGCGCCTTGGCTGTGATTGGTCCGTGGGTCCCACGGACCAATCACAGCCTTGGGGGCAGGTGGGGTGAGGTGTCATCGTCACCGATGACCCCCTCATGCCCCCTGACGCCCGGCGGTGATTGACACCTGTGTTACCGAGCGTCTGATTCGCTGGTAACACAGGAAAACGCTGTGAATGGCTGTTCACACTGAACAGCCAATCACAGCGATCGCCGACGGGGGGGCGACATCGCAGCCCCCCCTGGGCATGCAGGGACATGTCTGCTGTCAGGGACAGCAGACATCGTCCCTCTGTCACTGCGTCTCGAGACGCAGTGACAGTTTAAAGTCATGACGTACATTTATGCCATGTGTCGGGAAGTACATCCCGGCCATGACGTAAATGTACGTCAAATGTCGGGAAGGGGTTAAACTCTTACATAACCTTGACTTCACCCACGTTAAATTGCACAGAATCTGGCCCTCAATGTCCAACCTATGCTGGAGAGAATGTAACAATATAGGAGACACCTTCCATTTTTCTGGGCCTGCCCGAAAATAAGACCACTCTGGAGGGAAGTCTTCGACCTTGCTTCAAAGGTACTTGGGGTTTTGGTCCAAGAGTCTCCTTTGCCGACGCTGTTTGCTGGCATGTTTATCCTTCAGATATTCCTCACCTCAAATGTCATGTATTAGGCCACCTCTTATCACGAATATTCACCATTCATTCCAAATGGAAATGATGGGCCTACCCTCTTCCACTAATCCATCTTCTACAATGATGGCATGGTCTTGCTGGCAGGATTATATAACCTCAACTGAAGGGGCAAACATATTATTTGATATGGCCTAATTTACTGGAGAACCATCATAGTATTTTTTTTATACATATTATAAACTGTATCATATTATTATTACTATTTCCATTTTTGACCCTTGTGTTATTACTGTTAATTTTAACATTTATTGTTGCTTTTTCATATATATCGATGTATGTTGGATTGTACCCATTTCCCCCCTCCCCATCTTTATTCTGTACCCTTCTCCCCTTCCATGCTTAACGGGACAAAACCTTTAATAAAAACTATAAAAAAAAAAAAAGAATATAACTAACCTCTGCTGCTCCACCAACCCAGTGATAACTATGGGAAGATGGAGCCTCGCATTGAAAACAAAGACTCGGGACTGTGCCAGGGCCTTTGCTCTCTTGCAAATAAGTCTTCTTCCAATATATCACTGGGAAGATGGCCAGCCATTCTGACTAATACACAGGTTTCACACACAGACCTACGGCTCATTGGATGTTTTATTTTTCATTTTGTACATTATTTCTTTGTAATTTCTAGGTAGTCATGTGTACTTTTAATTTAGACTTTTAATGCCTTCAAAATCTGTTCATATCTAATACACAATGTACTCAGAACAAACATCACTTCATTAGACTTTTTAAATCCAACAAAATAAAACAAAAATAGACTTCATGTGTTTCCTGTTACTCTTTTATCCTAAGATAATTAATGTTCTGTATATTCGTAAACATGCCTGTCCTGTGGGCAAAGAACAAAGCAGCCAATAATAATAAGCTTAACCACTGTACTGCTGTGAGGTTGGAAGACATAAATAATTTTGACTGAGTCATGCTTGCCTACTCTCTCGGAATGGCCGGGAGCCTCCCGAAAATTGTGTCCGGAAAGGTGGGAAAGTCTCCCGCTTTTTGGTGATTGCCCTCGCTCCCCCCTTGCCCGCTGATTTAATTACTGTAAAATTGCGGGTCCAAGGGGAGGGGCGGGGCTTAAATGACGCTGGTTCTCCGACCCCTTGCCTGTTTATATCCTGCTATCTAGCCACCGCCCACTTGCTTGCACCTCTTGCAATCTGTCTGTCTCCCCTTCCTACTAGATTGTAAGCTCCTCTGGGCAGGGCCCTCTTCCCTCCTGTTCACTCACAGCTCTCCTATACTCAAACACTCAGTGACCATCTTCGTCTGCATATTCATCTCCATCATTGGCCTCAAGCCTCTTATAGTATGTTGATTGGGTCCTCACTACTTATATTTAAGCTGTAATGTGTATTGAACTGTGGTGCTCTTTATTTGTACTCTATTTTTGGTGCTGCGAAACACTTGTGGCACCTTAAAAATAAAATAATAATAATAATTTTGTGTCATTTAAGCCTCACCCCCTCTCCACTGCTTACGAATCACAGCGTTTTCCGGCATGGGGGGTGGGGCCAAGTGATGTCCGCTTCTCCCGGAGAGGTGATATCCAAAGTAGGCAAGTATGGACTGAGTCTTACATCATGTCCTACAACCACATGCTTAATACGGATTGCCGACATGGTAACCACATCCCTTACATAAAACCAGTGCAGTGAATTCCCATTCAAGCTCTGTTTACTGTTCCTGGCTTATGTACAAGCAGAGTGCCAAGGCTAGCCTGTGGTCTATGAATGAGCATGTAAGATAATTGCCAAGGCAGGGGCCATGCTGAAGGACCAAAATGAGCGATATTGTTTATTCTATAGCCCAGAGTGTATGCACCTTTACAGTGAACATGTAACAGTAGATAATGCATGAGAAATATATGAATTATTTTTAAAAAAGCTTTTTTTTTCAAATAGGTATAATTGAATTTTGTTTTAAAGATGTTAATTTATATTGAGCAATGGAACTGAACAGTGTGCTGATGTGTGCGCTGAGCGATCTGTCAGGGCCAGTGTTTTCCGTTGGAAACACTGGACCTGCCCAGCAATAAAGTAGATTTATTCAACATGCTGGATATTAATCACTGGGCGATAGCGATGTGCGGCGCTACGCCTCGCTTTCACTATGGCCCCTATACGCAGTTTGATATGGGGCATTTTCTAACCAATCTTGTGAGGTCACTCATACTGCTTTCAGACCGCACTCTAGACCCGGGTTATTGCCGGGTCCTTGCAGCCCCAACACGGGTCGAGGTGCGGTCTGAAAGGGCCACCTCGGGTCAAGCAACACGGGAGTTCAACCCTGGTAATGACAAGGGTTGAACACGGCTCTGACCCATGTCAAGTGCAGTGTGAACGCATGCCTGGGTTGAGCGACCCGGGTCCCGAACACAGTATTGAGGAGGCAGCACCGTCAGCTCCGAGTGCTGCCTCCTCCCAAGCCCCCGGTGACGCGTCGCTACCTAGTGTGACATCACTGACCCATCAATCAGCCGTGTCGCTCTGGGGATAGGATCCGTGTCTTAATCCCGGGTGTGACCCGGCATTTGCGGTCTGAAAACGGTATTAGAAAATGCCCTGAAATCACTCTGTATGTAGGCCCAATAAGTCCTTAATGATTTTCTTTTTTTTTTAACAAGCACCACCACAGCAATATTTTATAGACCGATTTAATGCAACAGAAGATAATTGTCTATCTGCAACTACCTTGACTGCCTGTTTCCATACCTCTCAACATTTCTTGGCAAGGATGTGGGACAGCTCGATTTGGGGACGTGGTTACCGAAAATGGGGCATGGCCTATATCTCTCGGCGCTGCTGCAAGGCCACGCCCCATTTTTCCCACTGTGGGGGCATGCTCAGTAGCTCCGTGAACTGCTGGCTATGCCCCCAGCACCTATGGATGGAAGAATAGACGATGTGCGCATGCGCACATAGTCTATTCACGGACCACAGGAGGGGGGGGGGGGGGGACTCCCAACTACCCCCCCACAGGACACTGTTGGCCAAGGGAGTGATGCTGGAACATCCCAAAAAAATGGTACGTTCCCGCGATAAGTGGGACGGTTTAAAGGTACTGTATGCTGTTTCTAATAATTGTATTAGGAAGATAAACATATATGAAGCCTATTGTAGGCATGTGTAATTTGTCTGGACCCTCAACTTTTTTGTATATGATAAGAATAGTGTCCACTGCAGGATAGCACTTGGCCAAGAACATGTGTTTTCCATTCAGGAATAAAACTAATGTGTTTTCTCCAGCCTGCAGACAATGAACTGAATTATGATTTTTCATTGTATTGGGTGACAGTTCTCAAGTATTATCTGGTTACTGAAGCAGAGTCAGGGATTGAGGACAACATAATGTTGAAATATTGTTACCATTAAAATCATTCAGATGCATACTGGATACATGAATTGTTTAAGGAGTTTATTGATTTATTGCGATTCGCCTTTGAATTCTCGTATTTAACCCTTTAAGTGCCAAGTGAATTTTTCAAAATTAGTGTGAAAATTAGCACGCAAACATTTTTATTCATCATAGTAACCTTTAATATTTACCTTATATAGGAATCTTTTTTACACATTTTTATATTAGAATTAATATAACAAATATGAGCAACGCTGGCATTTTTAGCCAATATTTTGCATATCTCACAGAGCTGTTAGCCCTCCAAGGGTTAAGCTAAATTAACCCTACAATAAAAGACACGGACAACCACTGCATAAGTTTAAAAAGGTAATAAAGTATTTATCAAGTAGAATGACCCTTGTGGTAATGGATGGCAAGAAAAACCCTTGATGATCAGCTCTATCCAATTAATGATATAATATTGGCCCCAACTTAAAATGGTGGTGACTGTAGATGCCCCAACTATATAAAATGAGGCGACTGAGATGCCTCACCTGGCCAAAGGCATAAACTGCATTGAGAATGCAACACTACAGCATAATATGGTATAATGTGACCATTTCCGATAGACCCTCGTATGGTCAGGACTCACCAGCCATACTTGGAAAGGGTAGGTGCCCCTCAGTGACCACTTATGCCCTATGTGGCCACTGGCTAAATGCGCCTTCCTGCCCAAATCATGAATTGTATAGCAAGTCTAAATAATTAGCAGATTCAGAGAGAGCAAAAATGGGGGGGATGGGGGGGGGGGGGGTAGGCTTCCGAGCACACAAAAGAAAGTGCTCATATTAAATGACCTATAAATACACCTCTAATGTGACCTCCTCTAGCTATCCTGATAGGCTGAAATGGTCTGTCTAGCACAGATCTATGTTGTAACCAAATCACGAAAACCAGACTCTTAAATAGTTTTGTGCCTATGCAGCCTCACTTAATCTTATCTTAAATACTGAAGGTGCAAATAAAATGGAGCATTTTCCTCATGTGATGTAATGCACACTTCCACGCACATCACATCGCACAGCACAAAAAGCATGTGCATCCTGTACTTTTTGCTCTAGATAGCATTGCATCTAGAACAAAAAGCATGCAGCTATAGCACATCACATGCTTTTAGTACTAGATGCGATCTAGTACAAAAACTAAGGAGAACGGCACTCTGTGTATGGGCACCAATATGGCTATATTAATAGAGGACCTTTGATGGGTAGGGGAAACATCATGGTTTTGCCCTGTTGTGTCAGGGTGGTTCACCCGAAGGTCTGTGTTGGTTTTTCTCTTGTTTTTCATAAGATATTCTGCTTTACCTGTCATCTAAAGGAAAAATGGCTGACTCAGTTATTAAACAATACACAAAACAAATATTAATAAAAAATCTACTCGTTCAATAAAACAAAAAAGACAAGCAATGACTTTTTAATTTATTGTAGTCTGTTTTTACCTTTTTTTGTGTATTGTTTTTTATAAATGTTTCGGAAACAATATAACACTAAGGGAGGTGTTCAGTCTCTGTCAAAAACTTGGTTTTGTCAGAAACCTCTTCTTTAACGACCGGGGGAAAAAAAGTCTTATTGTTTTCGACTATTCAATCATTTATTTTTCAGACTGTTGAATCCGCCTTGCCAGTTCTTCCTTTTCGTTTCTCTCGACTCATTACTTCTTACTTTTGACCTTTTTTATCATTTTGTCCAGTTGGAGTTTAGAAAAAGTGGCATGAAGTTGTCGAAATTGGTTTTGACAGTTTTAAGTAAAAATTACGACAATTTGAACTAGACATTTTTTTCTGTCGGGAGCAGTCTATGTATGTCAAAATTTTGATTGCTTTGTATTCTCCAACCACAGTCCTGCTCTGGTTCTGGTCCCAGTTTGGGTCCCCCCACAGCTCCTATTACAGCTCTGCAGTTAGACAAAATGGCAACAAACCATACGGGGCAGAGATTTATATAGAAACTGTTGAGGCGGGAAGGCGAGTTAGAGACTATTTTTTGCCACATTGGTCCAAACTCGATAGGAGGCATTACGACCGTTTTAAACTGTGATTAAGCATACACAAGTTTGCTTATAAAGTAATGTTTTATATATATATGGGTTTGAACAGTGAAGGTGCAAGAGGTCTACCACTAACAAATATATAAGTATTTATTATAGCTATATAAGGAGGTGCAGCTTTTTACACATTTTTTTGCCTGCAATAAGGTCTTCGTTTACATCTCTTAAATACTTAAATATTCTGTAAAGTGGTTGTGGTATGTTTTTCCGATAAATGCTATGTATTAGATGTACCCCATTAAACCATTTACGTTAATAACCTATCACGGTCCGAAGGGAAAATTATTTAAAATAACTAGGGATCTATGTATAAATATGCGTTAATCATTATTTGGCTCAGTGGAACAATACTCGACTGCCTCTGTAATACTAGCTCTGAGCAGTAAGGTTTTAACCTGCCATTTTCCTTGTGCCAAGCTTAGCTAATTTGCTTATGACCCCACTAGCATCACCGAGATTTATAGTGCGAGTGGTGCGTGACACAAAAAGATCCGTCTATTTATGAAGCGGAGAAAAGTCAGTTCTCATGCATTTCTGCCAAAGATTTGACTTCTCACCAATCAATTTAAGATTAGGTAAAAGATTTCTCCCGTGGTAACCTTTTCTGCATCTCCTTAGAACTGTCGCCACAGACCTTAATAAGAACAGTGGCATGAATCTAGGTGGTAATACCTTCTAGGTAAAAGGCAGGAGCAAAGGAAAATCATTGCTTCATATACAGTTAGTCCCATTGGATTGGTCTATAAAATGCTGGGAGTTTGGGTATTGAAATAGGAACAGTAAAACAATGGGTAATACTGTTAGGTGCCTATGAAAATTGCTCTGAGTTTAAAAAATAAATAAAAAGAATGTTCCATTAATGATCAGTGGTGGCTCCTACCTCTGGCCGAAGGCCCTCCCCCTGTCACCACCGCTGCCGCTGCCTTCAGGTCCCTGACGCCTGTCCTATGATGACAGGCACCGGGACTGGCACATGCGCAGTACAAACATATGTACTGCGCATATGGCCAGTTTCTATGGGCTGCTTCGACAGCAGCCCATAGAAGTAATCATGGTCCCGGCGCCTGTACATTATAAGTTACAGGCACCGGGACCAGTGCGTGCGCAGTACCCTTATAGGTACTGCACATGTGCATTTACCATTTTTGCACGACAGCCCACAGCAAGGCGTCCTGAAGGGAGGTAACACCTTCCAATGGGACTGCTTTTGTGGCTAGCAGGTCGTACTTCCAATAGGAAGTCACTGCCAGTCACAGTGAAGCCAGTGCAGTCTCACAGACTGCATCTGGCTTCACTATAGTGGCGGATTTGACCTGGGGGGCTGCAGCCCTGCAGACCATAGGTAAAAACCGCCACTGTTAATGATGATTGGTATTTTGCAATTTTCAATAAGTTTGCCTGCTGGTGCTAACTGGACTTCAAACAAAAGCTACCCCAATGATAAGGTTTTAGAATTTCAGACAATAACTGATTATTGCATTTATAAAAACACATATTTACTGTTGCAGTGGAGTTGGTAATGATCAAAACCAAAACTTGCTTGACCAGGATGCACTCACTAGGGGGAGGGCACTGCCCGATTCAGCCACCCATACATCAACCCCGGGAAGCTGCCCACCGCCAGTGAAGGCTTGACTCCAGACTGACATCAATCCATGATGTTGAGGCCCAGAAGTGCTGTATGCACGACACCTTAATGCTGCCGTGTAGAAGTTTTGTTAATCAAGTCATTCATTTTACCAAGGTGATGTGGACCGCTAGATACAGTTGATAATACATTTTTGGTAACCATCCATGTATAGGCTAGTTTTCATATGTGTTTGTTAATCAACTTCTTTATTCCACTTATAATAGGAGCAATAGGTTTAATGCAGCTCTCACAGACTACACAGCATAGTTCCTTGTGTGGGCGACAGTGAATACATACTGTAGCAGGAAGATCATTGTCGGCATCCTCCCAGTGGTTGATGTCCAGCAGCTGCATTCGGGCGTAACCCCATTTCTGAAGATATGTCATGAAGAACTGTAATGCATTGCGTTTTATTTTTCATCAAATACTGTTCCTTTTGTTTCAATATATTATGGCATTTGTTGTATGTAGGATATTCATTTACTCAGCTCATTGTCCTGTGATGGCCTCATGGACCTCTCAAAACATCATTTACCTCTTTAAGACACACCTTTCCCAGCCCCACAGGTGGCATGGTCTTTATACGATCACAGATACCTATTGCATATCAACCTTTTGGGGTAGACCTATTGACTGTCTACAAGGGCGTAACTACCATAGGTGCAAGGGGTGCAGCTGCTATGGGGCCCAGAGCTGAAGGGGCCAATATTTACTGTCTATGTAATATGTTTTACATACAGCAGTTTCTAAATAGGGGGCCGTTACAAACATTTGCTATGGGGCTTATTAATATCTAGTTACGCCCCTGACTGTCTATTTAGGCACTGTAGATCCATAAACAGGAACTGGCCAGATGTGAGTACTTGGGACACAGGGCTATAAGTGCACTGTACAACATACAAGGGTGCTGTGGCCATATTGGAGGGGGTACAAGACAAGATGCCATTTTATTGGAAAGGGCACTAACAACTTAAGCTGGCCATACATCAGAAAGATCGATCTTAAGATCGATTGCGCTCATGATTGTGTACAATTTCCCTTGAAATCCCCGGCAGTCCTTGGTGGTTTTTGGACACACAATCTACACACAATCGATCATACAATCAATCATACAATCCATCTACTGCATGATTGTGTACACAAGATGTACACAAGATGTGCATACAATCCATCTTACAATCAGTCATACAATCCATCTGCTGATTGATTGTATGATTATGTACATAAGATGTGCACACAATCTGCATACAATCCATCTTACAATCAGTTGAGATTGTATGATTGGGTACAATATCTTTCTGATGTATGGCCACCTTAAGTTGTCTTTGGGACTCCTACAAACCTTAATCCAGCCCTGGCAATAGAGAACATGATGATAAATGAATACTGTAGTGATGGGTGTTTGGACTGCACTGGGAACACTCCAGGCTAAACATCATGTCATATGCAGAATCCCGAATAAATTGTACAGAATAGTTTCCAAATGTTTGCAAACTCTATAGTCCATAAACTTCAATTGATGCAGAATATTTTTTTTACTGCAGTAAAGAACCATATGAATCTGTAATCACATTAGTTATTAGTAATCTGATAGGCTGCATCCTTGTAAGTAGTGTCTAGCACAGATAGCAGCTGCTCTTTATTAAGTTGTGTATTTTAGAAAGTCATGTTGGTAATTCTGGTTATCTTTCCAGTATGTTTAGAAATGACTGTTTGTCAGCAGTGTTCTTTAAAACAATTGCTGCGTGTTTTTCTGCGGTTTACACGCTCCGCTCCATTCATAACAGTGTCTCAGTCACTCTCTGAATCAGAGGTCATGTGAGTTTATAGCACGGGGAAAGGGAAAAATGTTCCCTGCTGTGATATGAGCTAAATACATGGAAAGCGCTTACGAAGTGCTCAAGACTTGGTGAAAGGGATTGTACTGTACAGTATAACCTAAATATGTTTCTGTTGGATGTTAAGCAGCAACATTAGTTAGAACAGGCATGTCCAAACTATGGCCCTCCAGCTGTTGTGAAACTACACATCCCAGCATTCCTTGCCATAGTTTTAGCATTCCATAATAGCAAAATTGTGGCAAGGCATTATGGGACTTGTAGTTTCGCATCAGCTGGAGGACGATCGTTTGGACATGCCTGAGTTAGAACATCTTTTATTTAATTAAAGAGTTATCAACTTTATATTCCCTCTCTATTAATACTATCCCACCAAGTGGTACTAGTTTTGCCAAGTTTAGTACCTCTCAATGAATGCACAATCTCTCCCCCTCTCTCTCTCTCTTCCCCTCTCTCTCCCTGGGCCAGATGTACTAAGCTTCAAAAGTGATAAAATGGAGAGTGATACTCTCCACTCTGCTCCTGCTCCATGCACTCACCTGCCGATAGAAGCCGGCTCTGGCATCTCCAGGGGCGGCGTCATGGGGGCTCCGGTGCAGCTGAACGCTCAGAAGGCCACCACACACATAGAGATGTGTGGGCCTTCTGAGCGACAATAGCAAGCAGGTCTGTTATGTATCGTGGTCCCGCGGCACCGTAGGCCTGTTGCTGTGTGGGCTACATACACAGTGATAGCCACTTTCTGAGAGATTATGTAAAATAGCTCAGAAAGTGGCTGAATATTGCTCTGTGTGTGGGCCCCTTAAATCCAAAAATTGAAGAAATAAAATTATTCTTTTTGCAATTGTTCTTGTGTACAAAAAAAAAAAGATTCACTTATATACAGTTAAGTATTTTTTAATGAATAGTTCCTTGTATACAGAATATGGTGGTACAGGGAAAATCTCACTGCAGAAAGCCAGCAAAATAATTAGCAGTAGTCTTTGGGCGTGCTTCAGACCTGATCGCTGATGTGCGACTTCGCATGGGGACCAATTACCGGTAGACTGCTATTTTAATTAATTGCTTGCTGTGAAGGGGATTCACAGGAGGCCGTCATTTTGGGGGTTGTAACCGGTGGTTTTATGGAAGTGCCGAGGGAAAACGCAGGTGTGCCTAGGCCAGTGGTTCTCAACCTTGGTTCTCAGGACCCCCATACATTTTCCATGTCTCCACACCAATCTCCTTTCCATGAGAAGCCCAGGGAGGAGACTGTCAGCAGAACTGCAGGGGTGGGGCCTGATATCGTCATCATGAAGCCCCACCCAAGTCCTGCAAATTCCGGGATTTGTGGGTCTCCGAGGAGTGGGCGGTAATAAATGTATGTCATTTTAGCCCCGCCCCTACTCAGAATTCCAGGAATCATGGTATTTAAATACAGGAAACAAGGGTGAATGGGGTGGTCCCAGCGGATTCACCTGGGCCCTTTCTGGGGGCGGGAGGGGGACCCGATTTCCATGACCCTCCCGGCCGATCTAGGAGGGGAGGCAACCCTGGAATAGATATGCAGTTTTTTAATAGCTGCAACATCTTCCCTTCCCATTCATAGGCTTGTGGAGGCTGTTTTGTTCATATGTTTGTAAATCCAGTCATAAGGACACAGAGACATACGAGTTCACTGCTGTGCTGTTTTATTCCATCCAACTCCAGACACACTGCCTAAGGACCATCCACTTCCCAGCATTCCCCTGGTCCTAGGGACCATCACTGAAGATTCAAGCTTACACATATTAGTAAGGGAGTGTCTACAAATATTAAGCATTCTAATTCACTAACATAACATCCTCTTTTCCTTAAAGATAAGCCCTGTACGCTTCAATGCAACAATTAACAACGTCAACATCATCTAACATGTTTCAATGAGTCTCTCAGGTTTGCATATTTCCCTTTTGGGTCTTTCATACACAGTCTGTGTTTCATTGACCATGTTGGACCTTTCTAGATTTGTGGTTTGTTCACCATTATCAGGATCATGATACATCTCAGATGAAGGGTATTCTTCAGTCATCTTGTCTTCATTATGGTTAGGTTGAGATCTTAAATCCACCCGATTTCTTCTTACGTCCGTTCCATGCTCTGTACGTATAGTATAAGATCTTGGTGCTACTTGTGCTTGCACAATACCTTTCTGCACCCAAATACTTTTCTCGGGATCTCTGAGACGGCCTTGATCACCCGATTTTAGATCAGGAAAACTTTTTGTAACACGGATGGGGTGTACTGCGCTCACCTTTGATACTGTTTTGGGGCGCTGCTCAGCCACAGGGGTATCCCAACCCCCTGTGTGGTAAATATTACAAGGAACAGTGGGTGGGCTTGAGCGCTGCCCCTGTGTCTCTGTGTGTGTCTGTCTAATGCAAATAATGGTGATATGCCAGTATTGAATAAAATGCTGTTTATTAATAAATTAAATTACCAATAACAATCTGAAATTGCTATGTTTGGGGTGTGATGACAATGTCTGTGTGCACACAATAAGACTGCTAGGAGCCCCTAATGGGATTGGGGGATCAACGGACCCCTTTATACCATAAGCCAATTGGCTTATGTCTCCCAGTGTCTTTATGGGTTTCTTTCCAATGTTTGTGCAGCTGTGCTGCTTTTGCGCATAGGTACTGGAGTGCTAGAGTCTTGTTGTTAGTACCTCTGTGAAATGTCAATGGGCGGTGTAAGCAGTGAGCGGCGTCCCGCAGCACTGCTTCTTACCGTGGTCTGTGCCTTGTTTAGGTGCTTCTGGGTCCGGATCCTGTTAGACTTAGGTCAGTCCTGACCTGTTTGCGGGTGGTCTTGTCTCAGGTCCCGGAGGCTGCGGATGTGTACGCTGTCCCCTCCGCTCCTTGCTAAACAGCTTTGTGGACGGCTGCAGCCGCAGCGTCCTCTGGCCGTGCCTGGTCTCTTTGCGGCTCCACTACACTGAGAGAGCTGTGACTTCCGGGTGTCTGTTCTCGCGAGAACAGTGCTGCTGCCCGGGGTCACGGTCTTGAAAAAGGCATTAAATGCCGAAAAGCGTTGGTACATGCACACCGCACCACCTAGAATCATCCCATCAGCACAAGCAACATCCACTGACGAACAATTACTGGCCAAGTCTCCTCCGCAAAGGAGTCGAGCGCACACACTCTGCAGGCGTGACCCCGGGCAGCAGCACTGTTCTCGCGAGAACAGACACCCGGAAGTCACAGCTCTCTCAGTGTAGTGGAGCCGCAAAGAGACCAGGCACGGCCAGAGGACGCTGCAGCCGTCCACAAAGCTGTTTAGCAAGGAGCGGAGGGGACAGCGTACACATCCGCAGCCTCCGGGACCTGAGACAATACCACCCGCAAACAGGTCAGGACTGACCTAAGTCTAACAGGATCCGGACCCAGAAGCACCTAAACGAGGCACAGACCACGGTAAGAAGCAGTGCTGCGGGACGCCGCTCACTTCTTACACCGCCCATTGACATTTCACAGAGGTACTAACAACAAGACTCTAGCACTCCAGTACCTATGCGCACAAGCAGCACAGCTGCACAAACATTGGAAAGAAACCCATAAAGACACTGGGAGACATAAGCCAATTGGCTTATGGTATAAAGGGGTCCGTTGATCCCCCGATCCCCTTAGGGGCTCCTAGCAGTCTTATTGTGTGCACACAGACATTGTCATCACACCCCAAACATAGCAATTTCAGATTGTTATTGGTAATTTCATTTATTAATAAACAGCATTTTATTCAATACTGGCATATCACCATTATTTGCATTAGACAGACACACACAGAGACACAGGGGCAGCGCTCAAGCCCACCCACTGTTCCAGATAAGCTTTTTGTTCGCCTGTCATGGAACAGTTTCTGTTTCGCCTGTGGACATTCCTTACTCAGTCTGACCAACGCTGAGTTATGTGTATTAAGCAGTTCATCATGTGTCAGGAGATTTGCTCTAATCCTCCTTCCCATCAGCATTTGTGCAGGAGAAAGTCCATTCTGTAAAGGTGTACTGTGGTAGATTAAAAGACTTTTGTAGAAATCTTCTTCACCTTCTTGAGCTTTTTTTCATGAGACTCTTTACAGTTTTTACTGAACTTTCCACCAACCCATTTGAGCGTGGATAGTGCGGACTTGATGTAATATGGACAAATCCCCACTCATCAGCAAATTGTCTAAATTCAGCACTGGGAAACTGAGGACCATTGTCAGTGCAAACTTCCATAGGAACACCATGCCTTGCAAAGTTTGACTTCATGCAATTGATTACAGCTTTACTATTAGTTGTATGTAGTATCTTCACCTCAGGGTAGTTAGAGTAATAATCAGTCACGACAATGTACGTTTTCCCATAAGCAGGGCACATTTTAGGATTGTGAGCATTTCCACATCTACTACAAATTTCCTTATTAGACTGTGGCTTAGACTGCTTCATACTTGAGAATGGAGGTTTGCTTGGCTCAGTTTGCTGCACCATCAGCTTCCTTGTGTAACTTTATGGCTAGAAATCTAGTTATTCTGCAGATCTGCACATAGGGCCTTATTCTAGTTCACTCTTTCTCACAAAATCCTTCTTAGGTGGACAAAACCATGTGCACTGCAGGTGGGACAGATGTAACATGTGCAGAGAGAGTTCGATTTGGGTGGGGTTTTACTTCAAAGTGAGATCTATTGTGCAGTGTGAAAATAAAGCAGACACTATTTTCCCTGCACAGGAACAAAATAACTCACCCAAATCTAATTCTCTCTGCATATTTTACATCTGCCCCCCCTGCAGTGCACATGATTTTGTCCATCTAAGAAGGATTTTGAACTATAATAAGGCCCGTAGTCACTGCCTTGTCTAGTGTTAGGTCTTGCTCTCTCAGCAGTCTCTCTCTGTGTCCATTATCAGGTATTCCACAGACCATACGATCTCTAATCAGTGAATCCTTTAAATCACCAAACTCACAGGTTTTACTGAGTGATTAGAGCTCTGTAACACATACCTCCCAACTGTCACGATTACAGCGGGACAGTCCCGATTTTTGGGTCCTGTCCCGCTGTCCCACCCGCGGCAGGCATTGTCCCGCTGCGGGGCGTGGCAGTTGGGAGACCCCCCAAATCTAATAGAATAGACGCTGTGCGCATGCGCACAGCATCTATTCTCGTATGAAAATGAGGTTGCGGCTAATTAGCGTAAGCCGCACCCTCATTTGCATACGCCCCGCCCCCTTCTCGGGAGTGTCCCTATTTCCCCAACACAGAAGTTGGGAGGTATGGTAACATACTGATCAAATTCATCTCCAGACTTCTGATCCCATGTGAAAAACATATCTTTCATATGTCACATTTTTCCTTGGCACAAAGTAATCTTCAAACTTTTGCATTATAGAAGATAGCACCATATTCTGCCCCTCAGCAAACTGAAAACTATTCTAAATGTCCAGCACATCCTCTCCTATCACATGGAGGAAAATGGATGCCTTAGTTTTGTCCGCCTCTGTATCAGCTCCACATGCAGCAAGATATATATTAAACCTTTGCTTAAATCTTTTCCAGTTCTCATACAAGTTACCAGACATCAGCATGCCGGTTGGAGGAGCCAGTTTATCCACGGTTACTCACTGTTCGAAGTGAAGAGCACATGGCAGTCTTCGCAGACACTGAGGGTGAGATTTAATAGGATGAGAGATTCAGAAAGTGAGAGATTTGGTAAGAAATCTCCAGTTTTTTTAAAGTGACAATCATTTACATTGCAAAATCAAACTGGTTTGGCTGTGTAAATGATTGCCGCTTTAAAAAAAATGGAGATTTCTTTCCAAATCTCTCACTTTCTGAATCTCTCATCCTATTAAATCTCACCCTGAGTATCACAGCCTTACAGACTGCTGCAGGATCTTTCACACTCTGAGAGCACTAGCAGTCCAAGTTAAACTTCTTCTGACACCATGTTTTGTTCATATGTTTGTAAATCCAGTCATAAGGACACAGAGACATGTGAGTTCACTGCTGTGGTAAGGATGCTGCCAGAAGTGTCTAATACCTTGAATACATGTAATATTGTGTTGACATAGAGGGGGAAATTTACTAAAGGAAATTTGTAAAAAATAGGTGTATTTGTATCCAGAAATACACTTATTTTTGACATTTACTATCCCGAAAATACGGCAATTCGTATTGATAGCACATCAAAACGACTAAGAAATTCCCATATTTTCGGGATAGTAAATGTCAAAAATAAGTGTGTTTCTGGATACAAATACACCTATTTTTTACAAATGTCCTTTAGTAAATTTCCCCCAGAATGAGCAATTCAAAAAACATATTGGCACTTGCTAGGGCAGCCGGACATTGTCATAAAAAAGAGACGTCTGATTTTGTGATTGAATGGTCTATTTGTGATGTGAGAATAATTTACCCCCTGTAGACCTGGCAAATGTTCGGCACTATTACTGTACATTGTCTGGAAACAGAACAAAGAAAATTGTTTATGAAAGATAAGAATTGTTTTGAAAACTGATAGAGGGCGCCACAACTCTTTTTTTTTTAAATGCAGATTATAAAATTGGTACTAACAAATGGATTTTTAGTAATATATACTGTATGTATGTATGTATGTATGAATGAGTGAGTATGTATATATGAAATGATGAAAAGCCATGGTGGCCTTGAAACGTTGACATACACTTGCTGATATGCAATCTTTTGAGATTAAGTAACTTTTGCAAGACCACAGAGTGCCGCCTATCTATCCTACAAGGATATGTGGGAGTCTGTGTATATTATACTTTGTGGGAAGTCACCTTGAGTGCTGAACAAAACATGCATAACTATATGTACACCCAAATTTTGTGTATGTATGTATGTACAGTATGTGTGTGTGTGTGTGTGTGTGTGTATGTGTATATATATATATATATATATATATACATATAATGCAGGGGGGGTGGCGGCACTCAGAAAAAAGACAGGATAACAAGCGGTGTGGGTGGACCAACGTTTCAAAGCCCTTTTATCATGGTCCTTTAAGTGAGAACCTACGGGCTTTGAAACATTGGTCCCCCTACACCGCTTGTTATCCTGTCTTTTTTTCTGAGTGCCGCCGCCCCCCTGCATTCTATATACAGAGCGACCCACATCGCTACTGAGGAAGGCACCTGAACTTTTTGCAAACAGACAGCGTGGTGTCGACATCGTGGAGTGCCGTCGCAGCAACATTATGTGATATATATATATATATATATATATATGTAGAGATTCTGTAATTCCGCACTCCCAGCCAACAATGCAACAAGTCGTATCCTGACTCTTGTGCTGTGTGGATGTCTAAGCTGACCTGTCTTGAGAAAGGCCACCTGGTGGCCGAAACGTAGACTGACTACTATGCCTGATTGGTAATGTACCCTGAATAAATTTTTCATGATTTACTGGTGAGTGCCCTTATTGGAATATCCAACCCTGTTATATATGTAGAGAGAGAGAGAGAGAAGAGACTAAGGGCTTTTGACAGACCCTATGGAATAAGGCGGCACTCCACACATTTTTTGAAAAAGTCAAGTGATCGTTTTAATGTCAATAATAGACAGTACACATGATGCTGGTCATCAACGTTTCAAGGCCACCTGGGCCTTTTCATCAGGATGTGCAAATAAGTGCATAAAGTATGGTGCAGTGAACAGCACCGCACTTTATGCACTTATTTACACGTCCTGATGAAAAGGCCCAGGTGGCCTTGAAACGTTGACGACCAGCATCATGTGTACTGTCTATTATTGACATTAAAACGATCACTTGACTTTTTCAAAAAATCCGTGGAGTGCCGCCTTATTCCATAGGGTCTGTCAAAAGCCCTTGGTCTCTTCTCTACTACCATTGGAAGGAAGGCACCACGGTCTGTGACCTCTCGTCCGGAGTGCCGAACAAATACATTGCTATATATATAGATATATATATATCAGATAAAGCAGGCAGGCACTCACTGTAGGTACTTCAGCGTGGTGCAGGGTCCATATAGGTTTAATAGAGAAACTCACTCACCCAATCTCCGTAGCAGGCAGACAAAGCAAGAAGGGACCAGCACTCGTATGTGGACACAAGCTGATGGCAGGGCAGGTTGAGAAGTTTTTGCTGCCGCTCCAGCCTTCAGTAGGCAGAATGCCGAAAGTGTCCGCGAATTTTGCGGGCCAACGCAAGCATCTCCTGCACCCTCCTGTCACTTCTGATGAAATTCTGCACCACCAAATTTACTGTGTGGGCAAAACATGGCATGTGCTGGAAATTGCCCATGTGTAATGCCCGCACAATGTTACTGGCGTTGTCCGACACCACAAATCCCCAGGAGAGTCTAAAGGGGGGTAAGCCACTGGGAGATGATTTCCCTCAGTTTCTCTAAGAGGTTGTCGGCATTGTGCCTCTTCCTAAAACCAGTGATACACAGCGTAGCCTGCCTTGGAAGGAGTTGGCGTGTAGGATATACTGCTGCTGCTGCGGAAGGCGATGCATCTACCCAGTGCGCTGTCACAGTCATATAGTCCTTAGTTTGCCCTAATCCACTTGTCCACATGTCTGTAGTTAAGTGGACAGTGGGTACAGCTGCATTTTTCAGGTCACTGAGGACACTTTTTCTGACGTCCCTGTACATCCCGGGTATCTCCTGCCTAGTGAAGTGGAATCTAGACGGGATATGGGACCGGGGACACAATACCTCCATCAACCGTCTAAATCCCACTTCACTGATGGCAGACACCAAACGCACATCTAACGCCAACATAGCTGTCAAGGCCGCAGTTATCCGCTTTGCCATAGGATGACTTCTGTCATATTTCGTCCCCATGGCAAACGACTGTTGGACAGTCAATTGCTTAGTGAAAGACGTAGCGGCCTTACGACTTCACCTCTGGGATGATGACCGACTCCCAGCAGCAGCGGCAGTAGTAGGCGTATCGCTGCAGGATCCTCCGGAGGAATCCTGGATAGAAGAGGAGTCAGTCATGCTGGTGACATGGCCTGCAGGACTCCCCCCGATCCAGGTCGAGGAGGACATTGACGAGGAGGGAGTTGGTGATGTGCTTTTCAGGCGCTTGGCTCCAAAATGAGGACCAAGGGATTTTGGTGTCCCTGGACTGTTAGCCACAGTTCCTGAACGAAACACTGATTTATGAAGGGTTCAGGTGAGGTATAAGGGAGGATGTCCCTAGGTGGGCAAGATCCTTACCCATGCTTATTGGAGCTTTACATAAGCTACATATGGCAATACATTTGTTTTCCGGATTCGGATAAAAAAAAGTCCAGACCGTAGAGGTGGATTTATTGGTCCTCTGCCCAGGCATGAGGATGAGCTTTTTTATCCCATGGATGACAACTGTTTCCCCCCTGGTGCCTCATTTAAGCAAACCACCTCAGTATCCTCCTCGTCAACTTCCTCCTCAGCACCAGCTACATCAATATCCTCCTCTCGGTCTACAACATTTATACCTTCATTATCTAAATCAGGAACTGCACTGTGGGTGATCCCTCCAGCATATGCAGAGGGAGTGCTAAAAATGGTGGAAGAAACCACCTCTTCCCGTAAAGTGTGGCGAGCGCAGCAAGCCTGCAAGGGGGGGCGATTAACACACACACACCCCCCCCCCTTGTCTGCATTGCGGCGGTCGGGATTCCGGTGTCAGTATTTCAACCACGGGATTCAGACCGCCAGCATATTATACACAGGCACAGATCATAAACAGTCGCTAGAAGTATGATTCACAAAATAAATATCTAATGTAGACGCAACGTTACAGTTTTATTGTATGCATAGTTGCTCAATCAATTCAATATTTGATGAATTTGTAGCATTCCTAACCAATAAAAGTGCAGTAAGGTATGCAATCAGGATACAGTGTGTTAGTAAAGGATAGGTTAAGAAGGGATTGGGGGGGAGGGGGGGATAAACTTCTGAACTCATTGTGAAACAATATGGACTTGGCTAAACAATAGCTGAACTGATAAGATTCTTCCATCACATTGTTACAAATTGATAATTCCAGGGTCATGCGAAGGCAATGTTGGAATCTCTGATTACATAAATTGAATGTTCAATAATCTCCTTTAATCCACCCACCTTTGCATAACAGGGAATGGACATTCTTGTTCGGCAGTTGACAATTGCACATACATTTGGTTGGTAAACCAGATCAGTTCTACCCAATAAAATAGACCTTCAAGTATCCACAAATAACATGTTTTGCAGATCACTGTTCTCTGCCAGGCCCAGGACAAATTTGTAGGTCCCAGTGTCCTTCCTAGCATAAGCCATTATTAGGGACCTCATGTCAACATGCTATCTGTGTAAAAATGATAACGCTGCCACTAATGTGGATTTCAAACATGTACCTGATTTGTTTTTGTATGTTATATATTATCTCCCCACCTGGGGGTTTATTTGCTAAGATGGGAGTTTTATTTCAGATTGGATGTTGCTATGGGAAACCAATCAGATTCTACTTCTTATTTATTTAGCACCTTCTATCTAGAAGATAATATAGAGTCTAATTGGTTTCCCATAGCAACATTCCACCTGTAATAGAACTCTCTTCTTAAATAAACCCCCTATTGTGTCCCCAAGCTATGTATTTGAACTCATGGTGGTTTACTATTGTCGCAATGACACACCTGATTTGTTAACAGGAAGTGATGTAGGTAATTGTATCTCCTCATCGTGGGTATAATTGTGTCTCCAAGCCAGTTTTGTCCTTTTTGTCCTTACCACTTAATGAAGTCAGACAGACGAAACGCGTTTAGTAAACTTTCTGACACCTACCTCTTCCAATAAGATAAGCCTCTCCTCCTGTTTTATCCACATTGCAGTATATGTTTCTATATTATACGTAAGTTCCTCCTTTTTACATGTTATTGTTTTGTGCAGTTTTAACACTCTGGCCACTGTATGCTTTTATATGTTTTAATACTTTCCTTTGGAACTATTACTTTTATAGTTTGCATTCAAATAAATGATCATATATTTGTATATTATATAAAAGTCTAAAAAAATACAATTTTTTTTTTACTTTCAATATGAATGTTGACATGTTCACTGTTGAGACTCTAATCAAGTCAACATGCTATATGATGACATTCTCAGGTCGACCTGATGCACATCGCCATGATAACCATCTATCTAAATGCCACACCTGCTAGAGGAAATCCCTTATTGTATATGTGATTTCCTCTTTAAAAGTCAGGAAACCAAAGGGGGAAGCACGGTGGCATGTCATGCAACGGTCAGGGCTAAACCCATCTTCCAATGTGACTGCACCAATTAAGTGGCTAAAAGTCAGCCTGCCATGATAGTTTCCACTTGATCTCAACCTTCTCATGTCCATATAAATGCAGTCCAAGAAGAAGGGATGTAGCTGCATTGGCAAATGTTCTTCTAAACACAGGGTCAACTCCTTTCAGGTCCCCTGACCCTGCAGATTGTATTTCATATTGTGGCAATAAGCAGCGATATCAATACCAATAAATAACTAATGTGTTTCTATATGAAGACAGGGCTGTGTGACAGAACACATTGTTATACAAGAAGAGATAAGCAGAGCACCACAGACACATCATTATATACTGTAATGAAAGAGAGCATGCAGCATTATTGCAAAGCGGCAGTCACCATGGTACTGGAAACGTGTGGTGACCAGCACAGTACAGTATAACATTTCAAGTTGTCTCCATGCAGTGGCATAAGTTCATACTAGTCACCTGGAGGCGAGAGAGAGTTTGGTTCCCCACTGCCCTACCCAGTAGTAAGGTGTCAGGGAGACCTATCCTAAGTTGGGAAGCCCTAGCGGTGCACTCTAGGATCATTGTTATAGTCCTACGTTTATATTGTGGAGACTGTATAGAGCCGGATAAAGACCCCACAGGACCCTATGAACTGCCTCATGGTCCCATATTAATCAGACTTGCCTACCCTCCCACATTCAGCAGGAGCCATCAATTTTTACTTAAGCCTCCTGCTATCCTTGGCAGCCCTCCTGGTTTTTGTGTGTCCCTCAGAGAAAAACCAGGAGGCAGGGCCTACATGGGAGATGTCATTAGCGCCAGCCACCATGCGGTTGTGGGTGGCGGTGGCTGGCCTGATGTGCAGTGTGAGTAGAGGCTGACTCAGCGTCAGGGGATTATCAGGTGGTGCTTTCCCTGAAGCTGGCCCCGCCTACCACACTGGGCTGCCTGCTCTTCCTGCTGCAGCTACTCTGCCTTCTATATGCTACTGTACCTTCCCTCACAATACTGCCTGAGTGGCTCCCTGATCTTCACTAGAAGACACCAAGTGGGTGAGTAATTGTTGTAATATGGGAAAGGGGGGAGGGGGGGCTGTGTATCATGTACTGGGTGTAATATGGGGGAGGGGAGCTGTGTATCATGTATCTGGTTTAATATGGGGAGGAGGCAATGGATCATGTACTGGGTGTAATATGGGGGAGGGGAGGGGGGCTGTGTATGATGTACTTGGTGTAATATTTGGAGGGGCTGTGTATGATGTACTGGGTGTAATATTGGGAGGGGGGCTGTGTATCATGTACTTGGTGTAATATGGGGGAGGGGGCTGAGTATGCAGTGTATAATGTGCCCTGATGCTGTGTGGGGATGTGATTATGATATATATACACACTGCAATACTTTGGTACTTTAGTTTTCACCTGCTATTGCAGGACACACCCCTGAGTGACAATAGGTAGAGCTAAACACACCCTTTGGATGATACGCCCCTCAAAAACTTTGCGTGGTGCATTCTGCTACCATCTGCAATCTCCCTGAAACTAGTTTTCAAAAGTAGGCAAGTATGATATTAATGGAGGTACTTGTGAGTTATCCGGGCGTCCGATTTTTAAATCGGGTCGGATCGGGACATCGCATCGCATGCGACCATCGGATGCGATGCGATGCGATGACCCGATTTTTCCATAGGAATCAATGTTAAAATGGACTGAGTCCATTTTAACATGGAATTCAATG